>NC_060124.1:367767498-368070528 GCF_021461395.2 Schistocerca americana | reverse complement strand
TGACCCTAGTTAATGAACAGGAGAGCTGCCCATCACAGAAAATGCTGGAAATCGTGGTTTCGATGCACTGATCGGTTTCTGTCACACGTCAGCGCGTGCTCTGTCCCAACTTCTTCACTGTGTCAGTACGTCTGGGCGAGTGAGGTGCAATGCAACAGGAAATGGTGCTCACTATAAAACAGCGCGTCTTCATTGTCGAGTGCCATGTGAAGCACAGTTAGTGGAAAACGCGTTCGGACAGTTTGCGCAAGGGTTGCGGACTGAAAGTATTTTGACAGAACGTTCACCAAACTTTACCACACTTTACAGTGGTATAATGGGGAAACTGTGGCCATATCTAGCATTTTCTGTAATGATCATTAACAACCATTACAAGAGTCAACTTCGTGTCATTCTTCTTATTAAGTACTTTCAGAGGGAATTCTATTTTTCCCGCCATCCAAAAACGTTTATGATAATGTTGACTGACGCCTTCGTATATCTGAAATAGTCAGGGATAAGACACAGAAATCGAACGGCTGTCTAGAACTTCTATGGAAAACCTGTTGCAGTTATAAGTATCGAATAGGGAGGCAGAAATGAGAAGGAAGAGACACACTGTGCAGCCTACATCCATGTTATTTTGTCTGTACTTAGTGCAAAAAGGAAAGGAAACCAAAGAGAAATTTAGAATAGGATTTAATGTTCGTGGAGAATAAATTAAATATTTCACATTAAACTAAACAGACATTTCGAATAGGAATTAATGGTCACATAGCATAAATTAAATTTTTAAGACTGAACTAAGGAGAGATTTGGAAGAGGAATTGCTGTTCACGTGGAATAAGTTATCTTTAAGGTTTCGTGATCACATCGTTATCTGCCATTGTTATCTGCTGAACTGAATGCACAGTATGTTGAAAATAAGTTATTACAAGAATGACAACAAATGTAAAACTAGGGTAATTGAACTTCCTGGCAGATTAAAACTGTGTGCCGGACCGAGACTCGAACTCGGGACCTTTACCTTTCGTGGGCAAGTGCTCTACCAACTGAGGTACCCAACCACGACTCACGACCCGCCCTCACAGCGAAAGACAAAGGTCCCGAGTTCGAGTCTCGGTCCGGCACACAGTTTTAATCTGTCAATGTTACATATCAGCGCACACCGCTGCAGAGTGAAAATCTAATTCTGGAAACATCCCCCAGGCTGTCGCTAAGCCAAGTCTCCGCAATATCCTTTCTTCCAGGAGTGCTAGTTCTGCAAGGTTCGCAGAAGAGCTTCTGTGAAGTCTGGAAGGTGGGAGACGAGGCACTGGCAGAATTGGAGCTGTGAGGACGGGTTGTGAGTCGTGCTTGGTTAGCTCAGTTGGTGGGACACTTTCCCGCGAAAGGCAAAGGTCCCGAGTTCGAGTCTCGGTCCGACACACAGTTTTAATCTACCAGGAAGTTTCATATCAGCGCACACTCCGCTGCAGAGTGAAAATTTCATTTAGGGTAATGGAGTGTAGCAGTTTTAAATCAAGCAATGCTGAGACGCGAAAAGTAGGAGATGAGATTTTCTAATTAGATTTCAAAACAACCGATGATAGTTGAAGAAGTATTGTAAAATGCAGACTGGCACCAGCAAGAAAAATGTTTCTGAAAAAGGTAACGTTGTTAATATCGAATATTAATTTAAGTGTTAAAAAGCCTTTCTGAAAGTATTTATCCAGAATGTAACCTCGTAAGGAAATTACACGTACAGCACAGACAAGTGGAGAACAGAACCTTTTGAAAGGAGACGCTGCAAAATAATTCTGGGGATTATGTACATAGACCAAATACAAAATAAAGAAGTACTTTATCGAGTTAGGGAGAAAAATGATTTGTGACACAGTCTGACTGAAAGGTGCGGCGGGGAGGGAGGTGGTTCTTTGGTTAGTAAGCAAAACGTCTTCGGTACCGGATTTGAACTCCGGAACTGCTTAAACTTTGAATAAAAGTCAATAGCAACAGCGGCCGAAGACTTCGGCATCAGAAGTCAGTAAGTCACCCTCATCCTGCCACCGGTCTTGTCGAAGAGGACGGAGGAGCGAACAGAGGTTCAAGGCACTCTCTTCCCCTTGGGATGGAAACTGACCCTAAAAGGCGGAATATCGACAGCACGGGGATGCAGAAGGCAATGGAAACTACTGCATTAACGGCACATGATGTGTATCCACAGGGCGTGTGGCCTGTAACTCAAAAAGTGTCATGATAAAATCTCCACTGGCAAAAGCTTCGAGACTAATCCCCCATTCGGATCTCCGGGAGAGGACTGTCAAGAAGGAGGCGACCTTGACAGAAAGACTGAAAAACCAACGAAAGGATAACGTTCTAACAGTAAGGGCGTGGAATGTCAGGAATCTGAACGTGTTAGGGAAGATAGAAAACCTGAGAAGGGAAATACTGAGGCTCAGTCTGGATATAGAGCGACCAATGAAGTGAAATGGAAAGAAGACAAGGATTTCTGGCCAGATGAGTATAGGATAATATCAAAAACAGCAGAAAACCAGTATAACAGGAGTGGAATTAGTTATAAATAGGAAAGTAGGGCAGAAAGTGAGTTAGTGTGAACAGTTCAGTGACAGAGATGTTCTCATCAATATCGACATCAAACCGACAACGATAGGCCAGGTGTATGTATGCCGACGTCGCGAGCTGAAGATGAAGAAATAGAGAAAGTATATGAAGATACTGAACGGGTAATGGAGTACGTAAAAGGAGATGAAAATCTAATGGTCGTGGGGGACTAGAGTGCGGTTGTAGGGGAAGGAATAGGAGAAGGGGTTAAGGGAGATTATGGGCTCGGTACTAGGAATGGGAGAGGAGAAATATTAATTCAGTTCTGCGATAAATTCCTGATTAGTAAAATGAACACTCTGTTCAAGAATCACAAGAGGAGGAGGTATATTTGGAAAAGGCTGGGAATTCAGGAGGATTCCAGTCAGATTATATGATGCTCAGGCAGAGATTCCGAAATCAGATATTGGATTGTAAGACGTACCCTGAAGAAGATATAAACTCAGATCACAATGTAGTAGTGATGAAGAGTAGTCCGAAGTTTAAGAGATTAGTCAGGAAGAACCAATACGGAAAAAAGTGGGATACGCAAGTACTAAGGAAAGAAGATATACGCTTGAAGTTTTCTAAGGTTGTAATAGTGCAATAAGGAATAGCTTAACAGACAATACGATTGAAGTGGAATTGACATCTCCAAAAACGACAGTCACAGTAGTTGGAAAGCAAAACATAGCTACGAAGGAGGTAAGTACAAGAAACCATGGATAATAGAAGAAATATTTCAGTTAATCCATGAAAGAAGGAAGCACAATAATATTCGGGAAATTCAGGAATAGAGAAACTCAAGTCACTTAGGAATTAAAGAAATAGGAAGTGCAGCTAAGGCGAAATGCCTGCATGCAAAACGTGAGGAAATCGAAAAAGAAATTATTGTCCGAAGGACTGACTTAGTATACTGAAAAGTCAAAACAAATTTCAATGAAATTAAAAGCATGTGTGGTAATGTCAAGCATGCAAAGAGAATTCTTCTGTTAAAATCAGGGGAGAGGTCAGATACGTGGAAAGATAAAACTCAAAGCCTCTATGAAGGAGAGGACTCGTCTGATGATGTCGTAGAAGAAACAGGAGTCGACCCTTTTACATCCAGAATGTAAAAGATCTTTGGAGGACTTAAGATCTGACTGCTACGGTCGCAGGTTCGAATCCTGCCTCGGGCATGGATGTGTGTGATGTCCTTAGGTTAGTTAGGTTTAAGTAGTTCTAAGTTCTAGGGGACTGATGACCACAGATGTTAAGTCCCATAGTGCTCGGAGCCATTTGAACCACTTAAGATCTAATATGGCATGAGGTGTAGATATCGTTCATGCAGGAATTTTAAAATCATTGGGGGAAGTGGCAACAAAACAATTATGCATGTTGTTGTGTAGAAAGTACGAAACTGGCGATATACCATCAGACTTTCGGAAAAACATCATCCATACCAATCCGAAGATTACAAAGAGCCAACAAGTGCGAAAATTATCGCACAATCAACGTAAGAGCTCATGAAACCATGTTGCTGGCAAGAGTAATAAGAAAACTGAGAAGTAAGAAAATTGAGGATCTGCTATATGACGATGATTTTGTATTTGGGAAAGCTAAAGGCACCAGAGAGGCAGTTCTGACGTCGTGGTTGATAATGCAAGCAAGAATAAAGAAAAATAAAGGCATGTTCATAGGATTTGTCGACTTGAAGAAAGCGTAGGCCAATGTCAGTTGGTGCAAGATGTAGAAATTCTGAGAAAAATAAGAGTAAGCTATAGGGAAAGATAGGAAATATACAACATACACAAGAACCAAGAGGGAATAATAGAAGTAGTAGAAATGAGAACATCGAGAAACTTAACATCAGGATTCGTGATCACGGAGCAGATGAAGTTAAAGATTTCTCTACTACCAAGGCTGCTTATGGCGCACGGAGCAAGGAGAACATAAAAAAAGCGGACCAGTGCTAGCAAAGGGCATTTCTGGCCAAGAGAAATCTACTGATATAAAGCATTTGAAATAGAAATTTCTGAGAATGTTCGTTTGGAACACAGCATTGTATAATACTGAAACATGTACTGTGGGAAAGGAAAGGAAAAACACTGACACGAAGAAGGGAGAGGATGGTAGGACATCTGTTAAGACACCATGGAATAACTCCCATGGTACTAGAGCTAAACGTAGAGTGTAAAAATTGTAGAGGAAGACAGAGATTGCAATAAAAAAGGACCTCCATGACAGTAGCAATGGATGATGAATTAATTACCAGAGTATGATCCCAATCCTCAAAGAAGTTCGACAAGGTGCCAACATCCCTCCGAAGCTGTCCACCCTTGCATTGAAAAACGTATTCAGATCACTAGACCGGAATAACAGAGGAATAAAAATCAGTGCCCCATATTTGAACCATCTGCACTTGGTTGACAATGTTATGCTCATAAATGAAAATCTGGCAGACCTTATGAGTGTGATCCAAGAAACTTGGCTCTGCAAAGACTGACTTCAAAATGAACGTCAATAAAACCAAAATACTAAGCCCAGACCACCAATGACTTACAGTCGGAAACTAGTCTATAGAAGCTGTTGATGAATACATCTATCTTGGCCACAAAATTGAACTAGGGAAAAACAATCCAAATGCAGAAATTCTTCGGAATAGGACTGAGCCGGGCAGCGTTCCAGAAACTAGGAGTAATCCTGACGATCAGGGTGTCCTAAATAACCTGAAGGCTAAGATCTATAATATGTTTATTCTACCATTTACAACCTACGGTCTGGAAACTATGACTCTGACTAAGGCAAGTACTGGTAAACTAAAGCGTACACAAAGAGCCAAAAAATGCTAGGAATCAGCCTCAGGGAAACTATTCAATCAGAGGACATTAGAAGAGCGAACAAAGGTAGCATATGTCCTTTGGAGTCGTTGGGAGGATTGCAAGCCTGAAGTGGCAATGGGTCGGATACGTAGCGCAATAAGATAACGGCAGGCACACCCCTGCAATTATTCACTGGAGATCGTGGGATCACAAGAGACGCACCGAAAAGCACAAAAAGAGACGGTTTGATGACGTGAAACTGGTGGCTCGAACACGATGTTACCAGGTAGGCCAAAATCGAAGACATTAGGAACATATGAAGTAGTCCTATATACAGCAGTGGACTGAGATAGCTGGACAAGAATAAGTTAGGAGAAAATTGTAGACAATTATTTCAGGAAACAGTCTACATAATTTGTACACAGATGGACACAATCTCAAGTTTGTGAAGGTTTTGTACTGTCGTTCTGAATCCTCCGAGGAAAGATTCAGATATTTGTGATGTACAGTTTGCTTGTGAGGGGGGGGGGGGGGGGGGAGTGGTCCGAGGGAGGGCTGAGAGTAGTTACTTCTTTCGGAAATCTGTTTCTAGTGAGAGTGTTCGTAGTACAACGAGTTAGAACCCCGGTTTCTGGAATTTTGATAGATTTTTTTTGCGTTTCAGATAAAAACTATATCGAAAATAAGTACTTAATCTATAGCACGAGAGATTTCAATGATAGGCTTGCTAGACACCTAGTGACATTCAAAAAGTTTATCTCACTTTCAATAATTTGTTTATCTCATGTCAAATATTATCTCATTTTGTTTGTTTCTGATACAGTGTTCGAAAACCATTTCAGGTTAGTTCATTTTAGTGTATGAACACAGCCACTTGGACTCAATTGTATAGTTGATTTTGTTTTTCGATCCTTAGTTTATCTACAAGTACTAACCAGTTTGATAACTCCCTCTTTCCTGAATCACAAACTTGACATGTGTTATTGCATTCACGATAGAATTTTGGAAGGAAAACGTTCCACATGATCGTAAGATCTGTAGTGATTTCTGATTGTAAGGTCAGTCTGACACCGATGGAGTTTCCCCCTGATCTTAATTTCACAACTCACAATTCGTTTTTTATGTTTAGTAAGCCACCATTACTAAGTTTATTATTTATCTGTTTCATCAAACAGTCATCTCGCAATAACATAAGAGTTATCATGATAATACAATAAAAATCAATAGTTCACAATGTTGATACATACAGAATACTAAGTATGCTCTGTCCGCCTGCGTAGCTGAGTGGCTGCTGGGCAGAGCGTCAGGGTTCGATTCCCGGTACTGCTAAGGAGTACTCCCTGGTAGAAGGACTGGTACAGCGTGAACTCAGCCTCGTGATGCCAGTTGAGGAGCTGCTTGACACATTAGTAACGGCTCCAGAGTTGGAATGTCTGCAAAACGGCCGGGAGAGCGGCATGCTGACCATATGCCCCTCCATATCGCATCCGTATGACGCCGAAAGGCCGAGGATGTCACGGTGGCCGGTAGACATTCCTTGAGCCTCAGGGTCTAGCCAGGAAAGCGTAAATGTGCTCTATAAGGATAGGACAGGTAATTGGTGGTGGCCTTGATAAAGCAACCATTCTGGCATTTACCTGAAGTGATCAAGAAAAACCACGAGAAATCCATTGAGCATAGCCGGACAGAGCTAATACCATCTTCCCGAACATGAGGTCAGTGCCTTAACACTGGGACGGCCAAATGCTGCAAACTGCGTAAAAGCGCGGAAGTGCGGCAAAGGTGCGCACATCTCAGCCAGCGGTCGAAGCGGGACAGCTACCTCTGTGTCTAGACACGTATGCCAAATGAGCGGCGACGGTTCCGCGTCGTTGTTTTCGCGGTACCAGGAGGTCCGAACTAAACCCAGTCTTGCTTCCCTCTGGTATCTGTTGCCTTACGTGAGACATACTGAGAAAAGGCAAGTATTGCAAAAAAGCAAAGATTGGGGAATCTATGTTCTCAGTCATTTAAAGACGACTGAAAACAGCAATTCTTCTTTACAGCAGTAGGTAAAAACCCACAATGGTTGCTGTGTCGCGAATAATAGACAGCCAGCGAAAGTTCACGACTGAAAGACACTACAACTAATTTCACATAGACAAGTGGAATGTACCGAACAGTGAAGAACGGCTAGCCCAGTTAAGTGGGCTTAAGAAAATGGATGAAGCATATCAACAGGTTTTTAAGTCATAATAACTGATACCTCTTGAACTCTTCGTTTCTTATGTTACATTCGCATCTATTTTACTGTGCAATGTACTGTTTTCAATTTTCCGGAAAGACAACCATAGTATATCTGCACTGCGAGCAAGTTTCAGAAATGATTATGAATAGCAGGATCCAGGAAAGCGTTTTCCGAAGGGGAGCTTGTAAAAGACTGTCTTACAGACGCTGCAGACCTATTGTGTTCCACGAACTATAGTAGGTTTCAAGAATTCGGCCTTTCCAAAAAAAATAGTGACAGACTTATTTATTATATTTTAACTAATACATTTACTTAAGAAATTTGTTAGAAAATTCTCTGCTTCTTATTTATTTTTGGTATTTTTAGTTTTTTCCAGTGGTTTTATTTAGGTTTTTGCTTCAGTCTTGTAAAAGCTAAATGATATAAGTCTTTGGTTTTAAATACCACAGGAGAGCTAGATACACAGTATGTCCCGCAGCGTCGATCTCGCTGATACTCCTCGTCAGAACTGCTCCACCTGAAATCTCTAAAATGTTTTATTTCGCTACGAAGACCGTTCTGCACAACTAGGTGCTATTTTGTATGATGCGTATGGATTGATGTGTCCAACTTTTTTATCAACGAAAAGTTTATTGCTTCTGAGATATCGTCTCGAAGAATATTGACCGTTAAAAGGTGCAGGCTCGTACTATCATTCCACACTGCACCTCCGATCGATCTACGACACGCGATATCTGAAAAATCGTCACGTTTGTTGGTATGACGATGGAATAACACGATACTTTTCCTTGACTGCATTGCACTCATTACAAATAACCTAAATTGGAACGATAACATAGATAATGTTGTGGGCAGAGCAAACCAAAGACTGCGATTCATTGCCAGAACACTTGGAAGGTACAAAAGGTCTTCTAAAGGGATTGCTTACACCACGCTTGTCCGCCCTATTCTGGAGTATTGCTGTGGGGAGTGGGATCCCTGGGACTGGCGGATGACTTCGCAAAAAGCATTTTATAAATTGATAAATACACACCTTGAATGCGTATTATTTTCTTGAATTTGTTTATTGTGCCATCGACTAACTAAACATTCACAATGGAGCTTAATAGCGTCGCACAACAATGGCAAAATCTCTCCAACATGAAACACGTCCGATCTCTGTAATCGCTTCACACAGAGTCCTCAAACGTACATCTTTGGTTACTTATTCCAGAGAGATGCGTCCGTAGCACGGGACGTCCAATTCTGGCTGGCAGTTTATACTACTCTTCGCATTAATAATTCGCCGCACCTGAGTCAATGTTTGTCATCATTTATTATCCATTACATTTTTAACTGTTATGGCAGAAGTGTGCAGATAGTTATGAACTAAGGCTAAGGACTTTGTTGCGTTCTGTGTTGCGTTGCATGAAGCAACAGATCTCACAGATACAGCTCAGGTAGTCATATACATACAAGGTGTCGATAACGCTGTGCGTGTAATAGACGCAACCGACTGATGATGGCGGTATGGACTGTAATAGCTTAATCTCAGTGACCACGGATGGAGCAACTCCAATGCGATGCCATCAAAGGGGACTCATAGCACTGATGCGCGAAAAGCTAGTACTCACAGAAGAGGCCTTGTATGGAATTCCCTACATTCTGCATCGAGAGTCGCTTTGTGCAAAATCAGTAACGTTAGAAAACGTTGTGCGAATTGTTGTACGTACTCTAAGCTACCCGAAAAAACACGGGCTTACGCATCGCCAGTATTGTCAGTTTTTCGAGGAATTAGGAGGACGGCAACATATGTTACTACACTCCTGGAAATGGAAAAAAGAACACATTGACACCGGTGTGTCAGACCCACCATACTTGCTCCGGACACTGCGAGAGGGCTGTACAAGCAATGATCACACGCACGGCACAGCGGACACACCAGGAACCGCGGTGTTGGGGGTCGAATGGCGCTAGCTGCGCAGCATTTGTGCACCGCCGCCGTCAGTGTCAGCCAGTTTGCCGTAGCATTCGGAGCTCCATCGCAGTCTTTAACACTGGTAGCATGCCGCGACAGCGTGGACGTGAACCGTATGTGCAGTTGACGGACTTTGAGCGAGGGCGTATAGTGGGCATGCGGGAGGCCGGGTGGACGTACCGCCGAATTGCTCAACACGTGGGGCGTGAGGTCTCCACAGTACATCGATGTTGTCGCCAGTGGTCGGCGGAAGGTGCACGTGCCCGTCGACCTGGGACCGGACCGCAGCGACGCACGGATGCACGCCAAGACCGTAGGATCTTACGCAGTGCCGTAGGGGACCGCACCGCCACTTCCCAGCAAATTAGGGACACTGTTGCTCCTGGGGTATCGGCGAGGACCATTCGCAACCGTCTCCATGAAGCTGGGCTACGGTCCCGCACGCCGTTAGGCCTTCTTCCGCTCACGCCCCAACATCGTGCAGCCCGCCTCCAGTGGTGTCGCGACAGGCGTGAATGGAGGGACGAATGGAGACGTGTCGTCTTCAACGATGAGAGTCGCTTCTGCCTTGGTGCCAATGATGGTCGTATGCGTGTTTGGCGCCGTGCAGGTGAGCGCCACAATCAGGACTGCATACGACCGAGGCACACAGGGCCAACACCCGGCATCATGGTGTGGGGAGCGATCTCCTACACTGGCCGTACACCACTGGTGATCGTCGAGGGGACACTGAATAGTGCAAGGTACATCCAAACCGTCATCGAACCCATCTTTCTACCATTCCTAGACCGGCAAGGGAACTTGCTGTTCCAACAGGACAATGCACGTCCGCATGTATCCCGTGCCACCCAACGTGCTCTAGAAGGTGTAAGTC
The DNA here is from genome assembly GCF_021461395.2 of Schistocerca americana. NCBI lineage: Eukaryota > Metazoa > Arthropoda > Insecta > Orthoptera > Acrididae > Schistocerca > Schistocerca americana. Next base: position 368,060,107 of record NC_060124.1, on the reverse strand, counting down.
AACTACCCTGGCCAGCAAGATCTCCGGATCTGTCCCCCATTGAGCATGTTTGGGACTGGATGAAGCGTCGTCTCACGCGGTCTGCACGTCCAGCACGAACGCTGGTCCAACTGAGGCGCCAGGTGGAAATGGCATGGCAAGCCGTTCCACAGGACTACATCCAGCATCTCTACGATCGTCTCCATGGGAGAATAGCAGCCTGCATTGCTGCGAAAGGTGGATATACACTGTACTAGTGCCGACATTGTGCATGCTCTGTTGCCTGTGTCTATGTGCCTGTGGGTCTGTCAGTGTGATCATGTGATGTATCTGACCCCAGGAATGTGTCAATAAAGTTTCCCCTTCCTGGGACAATGAATTCACGGTGTTCTTATTTCAATTTCCAGGAGTGTATATCGAAGTCAGCTGGCTAAGTCGAGGTAAAATGATGAAAGAATTTTTTGACTTACATTTGGCCACACCAGTTTTCTTGCACGAGAGGATAAAGAGTGGATCGAAATTAGAAGATCCTTGCTGGATATCAGACCTCGCATATCTTGTGGACATTACGTCTGACAAACAGCCCGAACGTCAGTTTTCAAGGTGAAGATACTTTAATTTCTGATATATTGGAAAAAGTACATAATTTTGAAAGCAAATTTCCTCTTTGAGAGAAAGAAGTGAAGTTTGAAACAGAAAAATTCTTTTGGTTGCATCTGCATTACACCTGTACAGATGCATGACACAAAGGGCAGCTCTGTCGCACAATGATATCTTGTTCTGACGCACAATGTTTGCATACACCACAGGTCCATACTGAGGACATGTCCAAAAGTGGTCTCCCAGTAGCAATACAACTAGGAAACTTTGTCCCACAACTTGGGCACATTCAAAACTCATCTTTCACCATAGTCTCACAGGCAGTACATTCTGTTCCGTTGAGTCTGGAGTCTTTTGGTGTATATTTTGTGAAAATATCCATTGCTAGGTCTTCATATTCTTGTCTCTTTGCTTCAGAAATCGTTTCAAGAGATTCAAGTTTGATAAATGCTTTAGAACAAACTCCAAATGCCTTATTTGCACTGCTGGCTAATGCAAGTATGCAGTGTCCCTATCCTTGGCTTGGTCCAGGAAAGTGCTAGATTTCGGGAGTACGTGTTCATAACTGTAAAAAATAAGGAGCAATTTCGAGCACGATTTGTAGATGTTACGAGTGCTTTGCGTGGCCATTTTCAGCATCAGTTGAAGATGCTCCGAATCATCTACAGATGGAACTAATCGACCTGCAGTCCAATATACGGCTGAGGGACAAGTTCTTTGTAGTACGAGGCACAAAACAACTCTACGAAAACTGTCCACAGCAAGAATTTATATACCTCGTCACAAAGCTGCGAGATTTATGTCCATATTCGAACTTACTTATGCGTATGAAAGATTTTTCTCCATAATGAAAATGAATAAATCAATGTTTCGATCGAGTATTAGTGAGTATTATTAAACCGATCGAGTATTATGAAATCTTCACAGCTGCTCGCGTTTATCAGTGTGCCGTGCGTTTGCACCTGACATTAATTTTCTCATCACCTGTGATAAACATGTTTCGGATTTCTTTCTTTTTCTAATTTAAAATTGTTATATACTAGCTGTGCCTCATCCTGCTCCATATTACACAGGTGGACATTGTTATGTGAAAAAATTAGTGTTAAACCGATTGTTCAAGGTATACTTACAAGCTTAAAAATTATCCCTTAATTATTGAGAGACATGTTTGATACAAAGGCCATGAAAGGTATATAGATACCTAACGTGAGCGTAAAGCGAGTCCGGCATATTCGTGCGCTACTTCTTTTTATGTTTTGTTTTACAACCGTGACGTTTGTTTGTAGGTGATGGAATAACACGATACTTTTCCTTGATTGCATTGCACTCATTACAAATAACCTAAATTGGAACGATAACATAGAAAATATTGTGGGTAGAGCAAACCAAAGACTGCGATTAATTGGCAGAACACTTACAAGGTACAACAGGTCTACTAAAGGCACTGCTTACACCACGCTTGTCCGCCGTGTTCTTGAATATTGCTGTGCGTTGTGCGATCCGCATCAGGTGGGACTGACGGATGATTTCGCAAAAATTAAAAGAAGGGTAGTTGGTTTTGTATTATCGCGAACTAGGGGAGATAGTGCCCCAAACGAAATACCTGAATTTGAGTGGCAACATTAAAACAAAGGCGTTTGTCGTTGCGACGAAATTTTCTCATGAAATTTCAATCACCAGTTTTCTCCTCCGGTCAGAAAACTTCTATTGGCACTCACCTACACGGGGAGAAATGATCATGACACTAAAATAAGAGAAATCAGGGCTCACACAAAAAAATTTAAGTGCACTTTTATCAAATGGCTCTGAGCACTATGATACTTAACATCTGAGGTCATCAGTCCCCTAGAACTTAGAACTACTTAAACCTAACTAACCTAAGGACATCACACACATCCACGCCCGAGGCAGGATTCGAACCTTCGACCGTAGCAGTCGCGCGGTTCCGGACTGAAACGCCTAGAACCGCTTGGCCACCGCGGCGGGCGCACGTTTATCCCGCGTGCCGTTTGAGAGTGAAACGGTAGAGAGACAGCTTGAAGGTGGTTCATTGAACCCTCTGGCAGGCGCTTTATTATGAATAGAAGAGTAATCACGTAGCTGTAGACGTTGGTGTGAAATGGTCACGAGAGTGTTCCATGTACAGTGTATCCCAGCTAGTGGGTACAGCGAAGAGGCGACTTCTGTGCTTAGAGACACACACTAAATGAGCGGTGATGGTCCCTTGTCTCTGTTTACACGCCTGGTAAGCGTGCACACACTGACCAGGAAGTTGTACAACTGCAGCAGCTCCGCACGCGTGCAGAATTTCTGGTCGGTTCTGCCTTCAACAGCTGCACCATTGTACCCATAATACAAGGGGAACTATGTGGCATTTTTCTTTTCCTGACGTGCGTGCGCTAAATACGGAAACGTGAACTATGGCGATGTTATCACCAAATGTGTCCAAACAGGATCAGCACACCGTTATTTTTTTCTTATCTGTCAAAGGACAAATGCAGGTAGCCATCTACCGAAGAATGAAGAACGTGTATGGGGCAACATGTCTCTCGAAAACCACCATTGTGCAATGGTGCTAGAAGCGATTCGGCACAAGACTCCGGCCGGTCTGGGAGGCCAGACCCATCGTCAAGTAAAGCGGGAGAGACTCGTGCACACGCCCTATGGTCCTGATCTCTCCTCACGCTGTTATCAAGCCTACGGTCCTTTAAGAAACGCCTTGAAGGCCGACAATTCTTTTCTGACGAGGGCGTGCAATACACATTTACGGGCTTCTTCACGCAGCAGGACACGATGTCTTAGCAAAATGGTGTCTTCAATCTTTTGCGTCTTTATGATGATTGCCTCCACGAGCACGTCGATATTGCTTGACTGGCATACCGATTCTGGACTGTACAGTTTTCGAATGGGTATTTTTGATCACTCCTTATACAATTTCGTTTGATTCACTCACTAATAATATAAAATTATGTTTTTTGTCTTCAACGCCGTACACGCAAAGGACTGCCGCTGATGTCTGCTGTGTCATGAAGGCGCCGCAATGCCCCTTGCGAAAACTACGTCTTGTTCGGACAATCAAGTTCTGGGCCACCAACGTTTAAGTATTCCCCATGATTCCTTCCCGTCTTTCCCTCTGACTATCCGAAGAAACAAAAAACCTGCACTAGCAAGACATAACTGCCATCCCGATGCATGCAAAAAGCGGAATCCATCACGTATTGAAATGCGACGGAGAGTTATATTTAAGCCTTTCATTATTTCCGTCTACTCTGAGTCCTTCAAGTAACCTTTAATTGTGTAGTATGTTTTAGCTGTCTTTTTGACCAGATGTACTTTAGTAGTGTCTTTCATTTCCTTGGAAAATTTGTTACATAATTTTATTTTCTGATAGAAAATACTGTTCTGAGCTTTTTGTTTGCTTTTCCTTGGTAAATCAAAGTTCATACTGGCTCTTTTACCAGGATTACGTATAGAAACTTCTAGTGGAGTACTTAGCAATGTTGTCCCTGACATGCGTCATACACTGGTAGGTGTACACATTTGCTGCAATAAGGGTGCCCACGTTCTCTAAATACCTCTTTACGATGAGCCCAACAACCACTTCTAGGTTTTATACTTATGACCCATTTCTTCAGTTTGTTAGTAAAAATGGCGTCCATGTTTCGTACCTTTCGTCCCCAGAAAAGAAACCCATACCTAAGAACTGAGTGTACGTAGGAATAGTGTGTCAACACACGACATTAGGTGTTTACAGATTGATTATAAGACCCTAAGAGCATAACGTGCTGATAAATTGCTTTTTCCGGTGTCTTGCGTGCTCATACCATGTTAACTAATAATCTGAAGTGCATACTGTTCTTTCTCGTTACGTCCAACGCCAATTTATAGCGTAGACATTCTTGAGGGCCTGATTTGCTTTCTGTAATGGGAGCATTTCATCAGTGACTATGATGTTGCTGTCCTCAGCGAAGAGAACTTTTCCTCCATAGCTTATATTATCTGGAAAGTCACTGATATGTATCAAGAAACGAACTTCGAGACGCGATAGTGTTAGTGATTCTGAACAAAAAAACTTCGTATGGACATATGCCCTTTGCGAATGGTTTCCGAGATAGAACACGCTTAATATCACTTTTGTACGTTTTTCTTTAGAAACTCGAAACCCGCACACTCCAATGAAAACGTGTCTCAGTACACAATTAAAGTAAATTAAATTTGCTACAAAAAAGATATTGTTTATTTTTTGTCAAGGACTAATAGTTTGCGCGGAGAGATCGCGAGAATATTTAAAATCTCGCTCTACGCTCGTGCGCTGTAGCTTACGTACATTTTGTAGGCCATTTTAAGGTAGTTTTCCGACTTCATAGACCACAAGCGTCCTATATCAAATTGTTCGTCTCAACTTCCTATTTATTATGTGGTACGTTGTCAACAATGACAATAAATAATACAGAAAATAAATAGAAATGTACATTAAAAGTGTTCTATCTCGGAAAACATTCGGAATAGGGCATATGTCCACAAAGTTTTTTGTTCAGAATCAGTGATGCTATCACATGTACCTTTCCTCCTGACGCCCGCTATATATTCATGTGTTACTTGTCTGACAACTGTTTTAGTAGGAACCTATCATCAGCCGGCGTGTAGACTATCTCTGTCTTTTGCGCTCTGCTTCACAGGTAAGACCGGAAACACTTCTGCGCTATTCCTCTTACACCTAGCGTTTCTAGCTTGTTCAGCAGTATTTTATAGACAATAGAGTCGGAAACCTTGGACAAGTCTAATAATATGTCTGAATCATAGTCATTATATTTGTTGTGAATTGGCAGGAGCCAATTCACGGAGTTTGGAGGAAGCCGAAAGGCACGCCTTTAAGCTCACGCAAACTGGCGTGAGGTCTGGAACAGGACAATGTAATTAATATAGCCAATAAGGTACGTTGCTGCTGGAATACTTAACTTTAATCCATAATTGGTGTACATCGCTCTTGTTGATACATTAATAACAATCTCAATATAAACTGGTAATGGCGCCTTGCTAGGTCGTAGCAAATGACGTAGCTGAACGCTATGCTAACTATCGTCTCGGCAAATGAGAGCGTATTTGTCAGTGATCCATCTCTGGCAAAGTCTGCTGTACAACTGGGGCGAGTGCTAGGAAGTCTCTCTAGACCTGCCGTGTGGCGGTGCTCGGTCTGCAATCACTGACAGTGGCGACACGCGGGTCCGACGTATACTAATGGACCGCGGCCGATTTAAAGGCTACCACCTAGCAAGTGTGGTGTCTGGCGGTGACACCACAATATTTCCCCTGTTTGTTGCGCTTTTGCTTAAGCTCCCTATCCCAATGACTGTTCTAATCGGAACACGTTGTCTTTTAAAACTCATTCTCAATTTAGGACGTTTATTTCAGCGCGTAAATAATTATTCTCAAAGTGTACGAACATGGGGGATATCTTACACAATATAACGGACTCCGCTGTGTCAGCGACTGTTGGCACTTCTGATCGTATGTTTCATGTCTTTATCCCACAGGCACAGCGTAAACAAGGCCCCTACTCTGTCCTGTTTCTAAGGAGCACTCAGTGTTGGGCAGTGCGAGAAAAACGAAAGCGGCGTAATGCTCTTCGCCGAGAGAGTCATTATTTCCGAAAGTCACCGCCCCGAGGACCCGGTAGCCCAGTCCGGAAAGAGGAGGTAATCAGTGGAGTGGCGCGTGTCGTCGAGCCGTGTCTCGTGAGAGGTTGCAGAAAGCAGGAGAGGGGAAGGGGGCGGCAAAGAAAGCGAGGACAAAGGAAGCACCGCCAGGCAGGAGTGATGCATTGCTGGCAGCGGCACAACCACGTCAGCACGCAACTCTTCACAGGTGCGGACAAGAATTTATCATCGCTGCTGTCCTTCCCAGTTGTATACTACTGGGTGTCCACATGAAAAATGCTTGATTGCCAAAAACAATTTAAAACAAAAAAGTACTATGAGACGTGGATACTTGCAAGTTGTGACATCACGTTACGTCACTCGATAGTATTTGTGTACTTTTTCTGAAACTATTCCTCTTGTTTGATTTCAAGTGCTAAGCAATTACCTGAAATGAATGCACCTCAAGACACATGCAAATTCATGGTGTGGTATGCGGAAACGGAATTACCCATTTCTGAAGAAAGACGTTTCCGACGTGAATTTTAGCGTGCGCCACCAGAGAATAAGGTGATCGAGTTTTGGTATGGCAAATTCGTGACCATTAAGAGTGTAACCAGATGCACAGGTTCTGGCAGAAAACGCACATCTGATGAAATTATAAGGGAGATTAGCGAGAACTTCTCAAAAAATCTTCAACAGTTTCAAGAGCTAATACGTGTACTTCCCTCGCTCGACTGTTCAGAAGTTGTAGGATACGCGACTTCGGTTGCACGCATACGAAATTCCGATTGTGCAAGAATTGAATGAAACAACTTGTAGCTTCGCCACGAATTTACTACTGATTACGAGGCCGGATCAAGCAAAATCCCAGCTGTCTAGTAAATATTCTTGACGAAACAGCGTTCCACACAAGAGGGAAGGTTAACTGGCACAACATTTGCATTTGGGGTTGGAAAACACCAAGCGACAATCGAGATATGAACACGAACCTTCCGCCTGCTACACTTCGTAAAAAAGAAAAAAAAACATTGTCTTCTATTGTAATTCATATGTTGAAAGTATTGCTCAAAGATGCCTACAACCTTCCTCTGTAATGCTGAAAACGCGTGGAGCCCTGCGAAGTCACCCTCGGACTTCGTGACACTTTAAGCAGCAGGTGACGACATGCGAAAAGAAGGCCACAGTACAGAGGCTCATATGAGGTGTAAAGTGGGTTAAAGATGAAACTTCCTGCCAGATTAAAACTGTGTGCCGGACCGAGACTCGAACTCGGGACCTTTGCCTTTCGCGGGCAAGTGCTCTAACATTGAGCTACCCAAGCACGACTCACGCCCCGTCCTCACAACTTTCATTCCCCCAGTAGCTCGTCTCCTACCTTCCAAACTTTACAGAAGCTCACCTGCGAACCTTGCAGACCTCGCACTCCTGAAAGAAAGGATATTGCGGAGACATGGCTTAGCCAAAACCTGGGGGACGTTTCCAGAATGAGATTTTCACTCCCCGGCGGAGTGTGCGCTGATATGAAACTTCCTGGCAGATTAAAACTGCGTGCCGGACCGAGACTCGAACTCGCCTTTCGCGGGCAAGTGCTCTACCATCTGAGCTACTCAAGCACGACTCACGCCCCGTCCTCACAACTTTAATTCCGCCAGTACCTCGTCTCCTACCTTCCAAACTTTACAGAAGCTCTTCTGCGAACCTTGCAGAACTAGCATTCCTGAAAGAAAGGATACTGCGGAGACATGGCTTAGCCACAGCCTGGGGTATGTTTCCAGAATGAGATTTTCATTCTGCAGCGGAGTGTGCGCTGATATGAAACTTCCTGACAGATTAAAACTGCATGCCGGACCGAGACTCGAACTCGGGACCTTTGCCTTTCGCGGGCAAGTGCTCTAACAGGAGAGCTTCTGTAAAGTTTGGAAGGTAGAACGCGAGGTACTGTCGGAATTAAAATTGTGAGAACGGGGCGTGAGTCGTGCTTGGGTAGCTCAATGATAGAGCACTTGCCGCGAAAGGCAAAGGTCCCGAGTTCGAGTCTCGGTCCGGCACACAGTTTTAATCTGCCAGGAAGTTTCATATCAGCGCACACTCGCTGCAGAGTGAAAATCTCATTCTGGGTTAAAGATGTCACATTGATACTAAATTTCATCACAATTATGACCAACGCGATGGTGAGGTGTCACACGATGGGAAGGTTGTCACAACCCTTCTTACCTACATCTCACCCCTTCTTTTGATGCCTCTGCGATAGAGGTCAGAACTGCGACACCCAGCGTTGTAATCATGCGGTTTTCTCATAGGTGGCCGAGCAAAACATTTTCGGGCACACCGCTACTCAGAATCGACAAGAAAAGCCCCCAGGAGGTGGCGTACAGGGCTTAATCTAACCACCCCTTCCCTTGGGGCATTGATTCCCACACATATCAAGGGCCAAAATGGCAGTCCCGCAGCGCGATGAGCAGCAAGACGACGATCCTGGCAACATTCAACACTGCTCACATCCCCACCCTCCTTCCCACACCTCCCGGACGATTCAACCTTACTCTAAGGAGATAGTGCGCTGCAACGACATTGACCGTGATCTGTCCCGTTTGGAGTGTACTGCAGCAGCAGCGTCCATTCTGGTATACAGGTTAGAAACACTAGGGACCGCCTAAAACCATTCGACAAAATTTGAACGTGACCCGTAGCAGCAAACAGTGTTTACGCTTTTTCGGCCCTCGTCTTTCGCGCCCTGCTGTGGCGTGACCACAGAGCACTCCCACATTGACGAGCGTGAATACAAAAGAAACCGCTTCAACGCACCTTTGGTGCGGCTGCCAGGTTTCAGGCTACAGAACAGCTGTGAGGCACCTCTCAGCTGAATAGGTGTCCCTGACAGGAAAATTTTTAACGAGCTCAACAAAGCTGCGTGTGTGGCACCGAAGGTGTTGCCGAAACCTCGATCGGAAAAGCATCCAAGTTCCCCACTAAACTTTTCGCTTACTGCAACATTTACAGAGATTCACTCCTCTTCTGAACTACAGCAGACAACTCCTCATTTGGCACCCAATTTTTCACACATGGCATCGCATAAATCTTTTACAAAGTTAGCTTTTGTGTTTTCTCTCTGCCTCTTTCCACGATCTTCACGAAGATTAGAGAACATTCTTCACTAAGTCTCAGTACTCTAAATCTACCATGTAACATACACAGATACTCATAATATTCAGATTCATATTCTTTCTTAAAAATTATGAAGTTTTACAATCACGGTTTAAAATGCGTGTTGTGTCCTTTATTTGTCTTGGCACCATCTGAGTCATAACAGTCCTGCGTTGGTGCTGACGCTAATCTGATCACTGATTTATCATATTTATGAAAAGATCATTTTAAAATTATTTGTAATCTCAAGGTTAACGTGTTCTGAGTAGATTGTATATTGCTTCAATAAATATTATGTTTACCAAATCAAACTCTGTCATTCAGCAAACATTAAACTAAATCGTTTAACTGGAGTGGCCAGGTCCGCCAACCATAAGCAACAGGTGAGATTCTGACGAGATCATCAAATAACGTTTCCAATGTGCGCAAAGTTGATTTTTCAAGTAGCTTATGAACTTCACGGGGATAATTTATAGTTTTGCTTGATCTTGGGTGGCAGAATTAGTATCAGTCTGGTCTGCATACCGACACAGCACCTGATGAATAAGTATTCACAGCACATCCAGCTTCTGACAACATCTATGTCTTCATTCCTTGTTTCATTATGAAATGGTGTTCTCTTCTTAGTGTACACTCCTAAAAAGTCAGGAACGATATCAATTGCAATGGCAACTGTTGTGACTTGGCAAGACAGCCAAGCCACTAGGTGAGGAAGCCGAAAGGCACGCGTTTAAGCTCACGCAGGCTGGCGTGAGGTCTGGAACAGGACAAGGTCTTTAAAGTAGCAAAATATTACGTAGCTTCTGAAATACTTAACTTTCATCCATAATTGGTGAACCTCGGTCTGACGGTACATGCATCACAAGATAAATAACAAATGATAATGGCGCCTTGCTAGGTCGTAGCAATTGACGTAGCTGAAGGCTATGCTAACTATCGTCTCGGCAAATGAGAGCGTAATTTGTCAGTGACCCATCGCTAGCAAAGTCGGCTGTACAACTGGGACGAGTGCTAGGAAGTCTCTCTAGACCTGCCGTGTGGCGGCGGTCGGTCTGCAATCACTGATAGTGGTGACACGAGGGTCCGACGTATACTAGCGGACCGCGGCCGATTTAAAGGCTACCACCTAGCAAGTGTGGTGTCTGGCGGTGACACCACATTCCTCCCCCGCAAATCGGCGTACAGTTGTGTTATAAGGCTTCCGCCCGCCGTGGGGGGGACCCCATGTTGACGAATGCGACGAGGTGGGGAGCCTAACAACAGGCGAGGCTGTGCCACCCGCACCCTGCCATTCGGTCCGAGGGGAGCTAGGAAACGCCTGAAAACCTAGTCCAGGGTGCACGCCAACGTGCGGTGTACGTGCCTGTAGAGAGACAGGAGGGGCCGAAGGGTCGACCTCCATCGGGTCAGGGCACTCGACGGGCGAAGACGTCCTATGGTCCAGAGCGGGCAAGAAGTCCATGGCGGAGGACAACGGGTCACGGGAAGCGATCGGCGGTGCGTGACCCAGCGAGGCGCCCGGCGGTTGCAGCGACGCGTCCACTGCTGGCGTCGCCGGCGGGAGAACCGGCGGCGGCGCGTCGCCATGGGGCAAAATGGAAGGCAGCGTCGGTAACACCTGGGGATGAGGCGAGCCAGTAGATGGGTCCCCAGGGCGCTGACCGGACGGCACCGTCGCTGAAAGCAGACGGGGAGCGGCAGAACCCGTGCGACGACAGAGGTGCAGCTGATTGAGATGCCGACGCACCTCACCAGAGGCCCCCAAAACCAGATACATAGCGCGGCCGAGGCAGCGAAGAATGCGCCCTGCGAGCCAACGCCGTGAACCTCGATAGTTGCGATAGTATACGACGTCGCCTGGGGCAAGGCAGGTGTCTGCCGCTGCACAGGAACCTGATGCGGCGTTTGTAGCAAAGACATCAAGGTTCGATGAGGGCGACCGTGGAGCAACTCAGCCGGCGAGCGACCATCTCGGGGCTGAGAGCGATACGAGGACAAAAAGAGCAATAACGCGTCCTCCCGAGAATGCGACTCTTTCAACTTCAACATCTGTGACTTGAAAGTCCGGATCAATCGTTCAGCAGCACCGTTTGACTGTCGCGAAATCGGTGCGGACGTCAGATGTTGAATACCATTGGCCTTGCAGAATGACTGAAATTCTGCGGACATGAACTGTGGGCTATTGTCAGAAACAATAGCCTGTGGAAGACCTTCAATGCAAAAGATAGCAGATAACGCTTGGATGGTGGCAGATGATGTCGTGGAAGACATCCGGACAACAAAAGGAAAATTACTGAATGAATCTACCACAACCGACCAGCGAGCATTCCAGAACGGACCAGCAAAATCGATGTGTAAGCGTTGACAAGGGGAAGTGGCGTTTGGCCATGCAAAGAATTTCCGCGGTGGTGCGGATTGTTGTTCGGCACACGCCATGCAAGAAGAGCACATATTCGTAATCGCAGCATCGATTCCGAACAAAGTACAGTGCTGACGAGCAAGTTGTTTCGTTCGCACTATACCCCAATGTCCTTGGTGGAGAAGTCGTAAGACAGAGGACTGTAACGAACGTGGGACCACGACCCTGGACCGATCATTATCAGAACGCAACAGCAAAACACAACGTCGTACAAAAAGTCTCTCCTAGTGAGCAAAAAATCGGCGAACCAACGGATCCCCGATCCGTGACTTCGACAAGGGCCACTGCGTAGCAACAAAACGCAGAACGGTAGCAAGGACAGGGTGTGCAGCTGTGGCTGTAGCTACACGACGAAAATCAATCGGAAACGATTCGACCATGTCATCGGTTTCCGAATCAATGAACATCCAAGCAATTTCGGAGGAATCGAAGCTCTATCCTCAGCAACAGGCAAACGGGACAACGCATTGGCGTTTCCGTGCCTAGCAGTGGACCGATACAAGCTATCGTAGCGGTACTGCGAGAGGAAAATAGACCAGCGAAGGAATTTCTGTGCTGTACGTGGAGGTACAGGCTTGGTCGGATGAAAAAGCGATGTCAAAGGTTTGTGCTCTGTGATGATGGTAAAGTGACGACCATACAAGAAATCATGAAACTTTGTAACACCAAATACGAGAGCCAAGGCTTCTTTCTCGATCTGTGAATAATTTCTTTGCGCAGACGAGAGCAATTTGGATGCAAAGGCAATAGGGCGATCGTGCAATCCATCTTTGTGCACAAGCACAGCACCGATCCCGAAATCCGATGCATCCACCATCAACAAAAGGGGTTTCTGGGGATCGAATGGCGTAAAACAAGTATTGGAAAGCAATGCCGATTTCAACTGGCGAAAGGCGCGTTCGCATTCCGTCGTCCAGACGAACAGAACACCTTTACGGCGTAAGCGATGAAGCGGAGCTGAAATGGAAGAGGCGTGGCGCTCATATTTATGGTAGTAATTGATTTTTCCCAGCACACTCTGCAGCTGCTTCAAATTCTGCGGCGAAGGCAAGTCTTGTATCGCACAGAGGTGCTCTGGACTGGGATGTGTGCCTTGGGCATTGAGTACATGGCCCAGATAGGGTAAGTCCCAAGCAAAAAACACACATTTGTCCTTCCACAAGCGAAGACCATTCTGTCGCAAGACCTGAAATAATGATCTGAGATTGGCTAAATGTTCTTCTTCCGTCTTTCCGGAGATCACAATATCGTGCAGATAGTTTGCTGCAGTAGGGACCGATGCACAAACAGTTTGTAGATATTGCTGAAACAATGCAGGGGCGGATGCACACCCGAATGGCAGTCGTTTGAATCGATACAATGCAAGATGCGTGTTAACCACCAAAATGCGCTGGGATGCTTCGTCAAACGGTATTTGCAAGTACGCATCTGCTAGGTCCAACTTCGAAAAATATTTACCCGGGCACAGTTTGTCAAAAAGATCTTCCGGGCGGGGTAAAGGAAAAGTTGCAATCACTAGTTGGGGATTCACTGTTGCCTTGAAGTCCACACAAAGTCTCAATTTTCCGGAAGGTTTTTGAAAAATTACTAAGGGTGATGCTCAGAGAGAAGCCTGCACACGTTCAATTACACCTTGTGATTCCAAATCGTGTAATGTTCTTGCGACCTCATCACGCAATGTGTGGGGAACATTGCGCGCTCTGAAAAATTTCGGTTGCGCGTTTACTTTCAGTTCCAAATGTGCTTTATAGTTCTTAGCGCAACCGAGGCCTGGTGCAAAAATGTCTGCAAATTCGTCACAGAGACGAGAAAGACTGTCTGAAGGCACAGTCTGGTTCACTGATAGGATCTGATTGACTATAGACAAGTTAAACAACTGAAACAAATCGAAACCAAACAAGTTCACAGCAGAAGAAGAATGAAGGACGTACAATGACACAAGTTTTGTTTGTCCCTTGTATGTTGCAAGAAGGCTGCACTGTCCTAACGCAGGGAGCCCGTGACCTGAATATGTAGTTAGCTTAACATTTGCAGCACGCAACGGAGGTGTGCCCAGCTGTTTGTACGTGTCTTGATTGATCAGTGAAACTGCAGCTCCGGTATCGAGCTGGAATGCTATCACGTTGCTGTTAACGGCCAAGTCCACAAAAAGCTTATTGTCCTGCTGACGACAAGAGCGACTGTCTCGTGCAACGTGAACTGACACTGGTAGAGAATCCCTTGCGACTTGACGGGATTTCCGGCGATGTCGACGTACACTATTCGTGGGATGAATACAGTCACTGTTAGAGAGAGTGGTACTGGGCGGAGTGGAATGAACTACATGAATTTCCATGGGCGAAGGTTCACGAGCCTGAGTATTCTGGGTTTGATTCCGACTCCGGCGCGAAGCAAAGGGCCTGGAATGGTTGTGAGTGTCCGTTCTGAGCATTTTCTTGCAAACACTTTGAACATGTCCTTTTTTATTACAGAAAAAGCAAATAGCCTGGCGTGACGAGCAATTCTCACGCGAATGTCTAATAGCACACCGCGGGCATGATTTTAGCACTGCATTTGCTTGCTTGCACGCCACACGCGACTGAGAGCTTGGCGGCAGCTGTGCAGACGGGCGCAATGGCTGTTTACTGTTCCGTGCAGCGCGCCCGGCGGGCCGGTTAATGTGACACACGGCTGGCGAAGCTTCAAATGATTCCTGACCAAAGTCAAGTGTGTCCTGTCGATCCAATATGTCTATCACTTGTTGAAAGGAGGGATTGACTAGTTTCAAAATCTGTTCCCTTATACGAACGTCAGAAACATTCTCTGCAATTGCATCATGTACCATAGTATCTGAATAAGGAAGTCCACATTCACACTCAAAAGCACTACATGAATTTTCATTGGCAAAGGTTCATGAGCCTGAGTATTCTGGGTTTGATTCCGATTCCGGCGCGAAGCAAAGGGCCTGGAATGGTTGTGAGTGTCCATTCTGAGCTTTTTCTTGCAAACACTTTGAACATGTCCTTTTCTATTACAGAAAAAGCAAATAGCCTGGCGTGACGAGCAATTCTCACTCGAATGTCTAGTAGCACACCGCGAGCATGATTTTAGCACTGCATTTGCTTGCTGGCGCGGCACACGTGGCGGAGAGCTTGGCGGCAGCTGCGCGGACGGGCGTGAGGGCTGGTTACTGATCCGTGCAGCGCGCCCGGCAACCCACTCCCGATTAGTCTGACCGGCCGTACGTTTTGTACGAAAGAACGTATACCGTTTGGCAACTACATTGACTGATTCTTTGAAATATGTATCTAATGCACACAAAATTTCGTCGTAGGACAGCGTTGCCACGTCGCGACGGGGAATTAATTTCACTGTCACACGGTAGGTAGACACTCCGACACAAGAAAGCAAAAAAGGCTGCCGCTCATTACCTTGAATTCTGTAGGCGGCGAGATGGAATCCAAATTGGCGTGACCACTCCGTCCAGCTTTCCAGTGCCGCATCAAAAGGACGAAAAGGTGGTGCAACTGCGCGTTGTGGCTGCGGGAGCGGCGGAGCGGCGGCGGCCGCATCGTTTTGCATTGCACGTTGACCCTGGACGAGCCGTCCAAGGGCATCCAGTAAGGCCTGCGTCTGCTGATTCTGTAAGCGATAAAATTCGGACAGTACATCTGGAGATGGTGGCGAAGCCATTACACAAGTAAGTCAGGGCAGAATTAGTACAAACGCGATTTAGCTCGTCGCCAAATTGTTGTGACTTGGCAAGACAGCCAAGCCACTAGGAGAGAAAGCCAAAAGGCACGAGTTTAAGCTCACGTAGGCTGGCGTGAGGTCTGGAACAGGACAAGGTCTTTATAGTAGCAAAATATTACGTAGCTTCTGAAATACTTAGCTTTAATCCATAATTGGTGAACATCGGTCTGACGGTACATGCATCACAAGATAAATAGCAAATGATAATGGCGCCTTGCTAGGTCGTAGCAATTGACATAGCTGAAAGCTACGCTAACTATCGTCTCGGCAAATGAGAGCGTAATTTGTCAGTGACCCATCGCTAGCAAAGTCGGCTGAACAACTGGGACGAGTGCTAGGAAGTCTCTCTAGACCTGCCGTGTGGCGGCGCTCGGTCTGCAATCACTGATAGTGGCGACACGCGGGTCCGACGTACTAGCGGACCGCGGCCGATTTAAAGGCTATCACCTAGCAAGTGTGGTGTCTGGCGGTGACACCACAGCAACAACTTGAGACTATGGAGGAATGGCGTCCCAGTTTTTGCGAAGATGTTTGAAGTCATTTAATAAGCTCTCAATGTTTCTTACGTGAACATCAGTTGTAGTAGTTCGAGCTTCTAATTATTTGATATGTAGTCAACTTGCACAACAAACTTTAGACAAATTGATGCAATGATCAAACAATTGAAAGGTCTCACGTAATCGAAAGACCCTATGACTGAATGTCGTATAAATTGACATTTCGAGGAAAATTAAAAGTGTTTTTTGTTTGTTAAAAGCTAATGACGTGTGAACTACAAATTATTGAAAGACGGCATGCGTGTGCGCGATGATTATCAGATATTGAAAAGTGTAGTTTATTATCTGTAAAGCACGCAAACAGCGACGCTTTTAACAAATGGCCTTTTGTTTATAGTATCTGTGTAATGTAGATGAAGAAGAACAGAGATAATGTTTTTGGTTAGATTTTTTTTCCTAGGTTGTTTCGTCTAGCGGAAGGCCGCCATTGTATCATAGTCTGATATTTAATGTAAATCTGTTAGTAAGTTCTCAGAATATATGTCCAATTGTTATTAGAAAGTGTTGATTATTGAAGTAGCGAGCACCTCCCATAATAGCCACCATATTTGTAATTAATAACGCTATTTCAGAACTTTTTGTTGCGAAGAGCTTGTAACCTCCGTGAGACTGTACTCGTTAAAGCCTGTGCTATGGTAAGTGATCGAGATTCACCTTATGAGAAAGGAATTTCACATAGATATCGACTGTGTGTACCTGAATGGTGGTAAATCAGACTTACATCCACTCTGTAATAACAATGATCCGTCAAGTAAGTTCGTAATGCAATCACACGTCAGGATGGACCAAAAGCAAACCAGAAGATGCTACCAATGTGACAATAATACGGTCGCCAGCCTAATTAGGCATTAACTGAGTTTCTTCCCTGTACAAGTTGGTATATATTCATGCAAAACAACAAGTTGTAACACTGCATAATACAGTAGAATTTTAGAACCAGAAAATCTATTGAACGGATAGTTTCACATTCTATACTGATATGGAAAATCATGAATACATAACACTACACTATAATGTTTACTACAAAACTTTATACTGTCTATTAATCTGATTAAAATCGTGCATAGTTTACCCTAGAAATCGTACTTTCGAGCCACACACAAAATGTCAGTTTTGATAAAGATAAAACACTGATAAATTTTGACTTTTATATTGACTTTAACTTTTGCTGGTCACACCAATTTAGAACACTTCAGAATTCAAGTGAATTAGGGGGGGACCCTGAAACTGTTATGATCGCTGTATTTAAAAAAAATGATTACTGCATTTATTATTCGTTCAATATTTCCAGTATATAAGCTACTGCTCTTTTCATCTTATTTACTGCTCATTCAAATGCCTTTAAATCTGTCTCTAAATAACAAACTTCATTACTATATCAATACTAAAGTTATCTTTCGATTTCGTTAGACCTTCGCTATTCATTTACTGGTTCATTAATAAAACATTTCTTTAAACACCATTCTAATATAGATAGTTCTGCATATAATTATTATCAACACAACTTTTAATTTTCATTTCGGGACACTCGGATTGCACAACGTTTGGAATGGACCCTGTCTAGGTTAGTTGTGAGGATAATTAAATGATGGAAAAGTTCTGGTAAAATTTAGGTTATTATTGCACCAAACAAACACAGTTCACTTCCTGATCCATACGAATATAGAACTGAAAGCTTCAACCTGCTAGTATCGATGCGGCGGTTGGCGGGCGGTGAGATGGCGAGGCACAGAGCAACCACAGCTATGGCTCTTGACGTATCGGCACGTTAATTCTTCTAAGCGTCGCAATAGTTTTCAATTTAGTGCCTATGGAATTTTGCCATGCTGTGTGGGCGTTGGAACGGCATACCCGAGGCTCAGTGAAGCTATGTCTTCCAGGAGAGCCTCCTCGCTCCAGAAGGTGTTGCTCAAACCAGTGCCAAACTCCAACTACTACTGAGCCCGTTGTGCCATGCAGTGACCGCGCGCATTTTCCCGCACTCGCCTGCCATCCACCTTTTACCGCTCCCTGACAGACCGGGTATTCACCCGAGATTTTGCATTCTACATATCCTAACACATTGCCTACGTATGGACCAGACGCACAGATACAATTTTAAACATCTTACAATAGTTTCAACATTTGTTACATTTCAATTCTATTGCAATATTACTTGACATTTGACATAAACATTGATATTCACATTGGAACTTATTTACAGTTTTCTTAACATAATGGCATGAAACAAAAAAGAAATGAAATCAGAACATCAATGACATAGGTTTATCGTAAAATCAGATGAAAAGAATTACTTATATGTACAATAGTACAGAGTCGTTGTTGTTACAAGCTCTCTTTCACTAGCACCAATTGGTCGGCCATTACGCTGACGATATTTTTTAATTAGAAATTCAGTCTGTAATATTAAATGTAAACGCGGGAGACTTCTCTATTTTGATCTTTTAATAGTTTCAAAGCTAGTAAAGTAAAGACAAATTCCATTAGTTAATGTTTTTGTACTGAATGAGTTCAGCATGTTTAGGATTGGCCGCTTAACGGCAGATGAGGTTCTCCTCAGTTTTTGCCTTGCAGATAACGAATAGCAAATACAGGAAAATATTCCGTTTAATAAGCATAAAAAATATCTGTTTCTTTGTGAAAGTTGGTACATAAATGACCAGTAGCCCCTGAGAACCAAATTAATCATTACAGTTTGCTTAAACGCATATTTTCTCTCCATAATAGCAGAGCTCATGCGAACTATCTGTTAGAAGGCGGTGAATCACGCGATGTGTATAAAATATTATTTCGTGCATACTTCGGAATAGCCGATGTCCGTACGTATGTTATCGTGGTATTGGGTTATTTCAGAGTCTCATGCTAGCCCACAATATTTAACAGAGTAAATAATATTGGAGGCCGGCCAGTGTGGCCGAGCGGTTCCAGTCGCTTCAGTCCGGAACCGTGCTGCTGCTACGGTCGCAGATTGGAATCCTGCCTCGGGCATGGATGTGTGTGATGTCCTTAGGTTAGTTAGGTTTAAGTAGTTCTAAGTTCTAGGGGACTGATGACCTCAGATGTTAAGTCCCATAGTGCTCAGAGCCATTTGAATTTTGAAATAATATTGGAGTATTCAGTATTTATTTTTTTGGTTTAACAAAACTCCCAATCCCGAGTACCGCGATTAACCCCATACCACAGAAAGTGTTCCGTGAGACAAAATTAACTTACTGTGAATTTCATCAGCAATGGAAATCTCGTGCATGTGAGCTGCAATGGGTCTCATAGCGTCAACCTGAGCACTCCAACGGGTATCAAACATGAAATATAATAACTTTCAGCACAGTTTCAGAATTTCCCTTCTTTGTAGACTGCAACTGAACGGGTTGCGAAGTTATTGAAACACTCCAAAGAAAATGTCCGCTTCGTTACTTTCCTCAACAGCACGTACTCCACGTAATGTAAGGCTATGACAAACACGCGAAAAAAATTTTGCAAGATGATTGCAGTGAACGAAATTTGTCTGAGCTCCTTTATAATCACCACCCATATTACTTCCTTTAAAATAACCACGTTCGTCGTATTCACTTATAGAAACCGAGGGTTCCACAAGTGCTGATCGAACGTGCAATAGCGACTCGTGTTTACTAATCACATTCTACGAAATTCCAAAACTGTCCATTTGTTTCTTTATTGAAGTAAATATAATGCAAGAGGAATGTTGTCTGTTCAAGACCATTCGAATCAGGATTTACACCAACAACAATTGATTAATACTTCGCATTTTCCCTCTGTTTCAAGACGGCACTCCTAACATGATGGACACAACTGGAGATAAATTCATTCTGAGTTTTACTGGACAGATATTGCACTTGTAAAGGCTTTCCAGCTTCTTGTCCGGCTCTGACCTTGTTCACGTGTTTTACAAGAACTAGAGCATCGTGTCTCGAGAGCTCTAATATTCCGAGGAAGTTCCCATTATCTGCATCTTCCATTTCCTGAGATAAACCTTTGAAGGCCAAGAGTCTCTGACCAGCTAAATCAGCTAATGTAATATTTGTATCAATGGGTGTT
This sequence comes from Schistocerca americana, assembly GCF_021461395.2. Taxonomy (NCBI): domain Eukaryota; kingdom Metazoa; phylum Arthropoda; class Insecta; order Orthoptera; family Acrididae; genus Schistocerca; species Schistocerca americana. Next base: position 368,039,981 of record NC_060124.1, on the reverse strand, counting down.
TCACAGCAAATGGATTGTCACTGAATTTTGATAAGACCCAGTACATACAGTTTAGTACCTCACAAAGAATACCTGACCCAATAAGTATAATGTATTCAAACAATGAATTTAAAACTGCAGACAACGATAAATTTTTAGTGCTACAAATTGACCACAACCTAAATTGGAAAACTCACACTCTAGACGTAATGAAACGCCTTAGTTCAGCTACATTTGCAGTACGCATCATAGCAGAAATAGGTGATTTAAAAATGAAGAAGTTAGTTTATTCGGCCTACTTCCATTCACTAATGAGTTATGGAATCATCTTTTGGGGAAACTCCTCTCACAAAGAGAACATTTTCAAAATTCAGAAACGAGTCATTATAATTATATCTGGTGTCAGTCCTAGATCATCATGCAGAGACCTCTTTAAGAAACTTCATATTGTAACTACTACTTATCAGTACATATACTCATTGATGTCCTTTTTCATTTCCAACATGTCTCTTTTTACACAAAATAGTGCAAAACATGATTATAATACCAGAACCAAAAACAATCTGTATAAGGACTATAAAAACTTAACATTAGTACAAAAAGGAGTCAAATACATGGGTACTCACATATTCAATATCTTACCAGAGCATATCAAAGGTCTTGTAAGTGATAAAGAGGTGTTTCAGAGTGAATTAAGGAACTTCCTGTTGGCCAACTCCTTCTGCTCCAGCGATGAATATCTTCACAAGGATTATAGCTCTTAATGCTGTCTGCATTACAATTGTACAATATACATGTATCTGAGTAAGAAAAAAAAACACTTTTGACTCTTTCCATATCGCAGAGACTCCTCTCCAAGGGATTCATGGAAAACGATGAATGTAATGTAAGAAATAATGTCACATCAAGTATACGTCTTAGTTAGTATCAGTTTCCAAACAGAAGCTTGATTTTCAGTCTGCACACGAGAAAATAAAATTATATGGAGTGACAAATTAATAAACAATAATTATTCCACAATCATAAATTATATTTATCCTTACCGTTTTCCATTTCTGCAGCTTGAGCATCGGGTGACTGGTTTTTGCCGTCTTCTTTATCATTATACATTGAGATTGAAACAAATACGAGGCGAATAAATTTGTCTAACCTTTTCTCCCTTTCTCCCCTTTGGCTCTCCTTATTTTCTCTTCTTTTCCCCAGGTTCGTGTATAAATTCCATATTGTTAATATCACTTTAATCTAGTTTGCACTCTTCTCACTTTGAGCGTTGCAAACTCAAAGGTCTCGAAACGAGGTGGAAGTGCGCAGTGGTCAGCTCTTGGTATCGTTATGTACGAAACTGCATTCCTTAAGGTATTACTACTATCCAGAAGTTATCCCGTGCTGCTGACGGATATCAGCATAAGCGGATGCTATCTGCCGCTGACGCGAACAGAAACGAGAAATAGGGATGGGAAAAACCTTTTGGTTTTTTAGTTTTGTAAACCAATTTTTCCGGTTTTTTATTGGTCTCAGTTATAATTGCTTTTTAAAAATGAACTGATAACTGGGTAAAGAAAACTGGCGAAAATTCAACTTTCCTCATCAGTTGAGCTAAAATTTGAAGTTTGTAAATAAAATGTATTTATTGGTAAAATTTCCTTTGGTTTCTAATTATGGGTTATCAGAAACAAAGTTAAGTGAGCAGTGCTCGTTTAATTGAAATACAAAGCAATAGTCACATGACACTAGAAGCGGCATAGTGCTACTGAGCTAACAATGTGGTTATCGCCAAGTGGTGTCCATGTACTTAGATTGACATATTAGAGGGCCTGTTCAAATAACAGAAAACGTAAAAGTAAACTGTCACAGGCAAGCTTAGGTTCGTGGAGGTGTAACTATAATAGTGATGAATTGACAATTATGAACCGACGACCGATGAATATTGCCATCTTTGACATATTCTAAAACCCAATACTATACAAAAATTTAGTTTGCAATAGCAGTCTCATATTTGCGAACTGAGCTTGCTGGGACGAGCCCCCCATGAGGCTTGGGCCTCGGGGATTTTGGCTCCCCCCTCCCCCCCACCCCTTCCGCCGCCCTTCTCGGCGGACCTGGTCACGGCTACGTCAGCTTATTCGCCGATTCGAGTGCTAGGCAGAGAGGGCTTTACAAAATGCTGTTATAAGCGGCTCGTCATGCAACATAAATGAGCAACTTCAATATTTAAAAAAAAAAAGTACTTTCATTGCGCCTTAGCAGTGAAAAAGTTTCACAGTTCTTTTCTTTTGGTGTATCCTACCCTGTGAAAAATTTTAGATTAGGTTTCGATATCTGAAAGTGTGTACTGCCTCACCTCTTCTCCTAGAGTCCACTAAAACTTCCTCGCCAAATCCTGGTCTCCACAGCGTTTGCATCAAAAAACACAGTCCTCCAGTAAAAAAGGGAGCACCAAATTCTGGTCAACGATGTAACTGTTAAGGCTCTGTCCGTTCACGCACCAAAGAAACTGTGTAAAAGATTCTGCAATCAGCGTTTTCCCACGAATGCCGTTTCTAGAACATTCTATGTCGATTTCCTACATCATAGATGTCTTGTTTAGTTCACCGGTTCGTCGTTTTTCTGTGTACAAAATTTTCATAACGTAAGCTTCTGATCTGACGAACTATATACACTACTGGCCATTAAAATTGCTACACCGAGAAGAAATGCAGATGATAAACCGATATTCATTGGACAAATATACTATACTAGAACTGACATGTGATTACATTTTCACGCAAAGTGGGTGCATAGATCCTAAGAAATTAATACCCAGAACAACCACCTCTGGCCGTAATAACGGTCTTGATACGCCTGGACATTAACTCAAACAGAGCTTGGATGGCGTGTACAGATACAGCTGCCCATGCAGCTTCAACACAATACCACAGTTCATCAAGAGTGGTGACTGGCGTATTGTGACGAGCCAGTTTCTCGGCCACCATTGAGCAGACGTTTTCAATTGGTGAGAGATCTGGAGAATATGCTGGTCAGGGCAGCAGTCGAACATTTTCTGTATCCAGAAAGGCCCGTACAGGACCTGCAACATGCGATCGTGCATTACCCTGCTGAAATATAGGGTTTCGCAGGGATCGAATGAAGGGTAGAGCCACGGGTCGTAACACATTTGACACGGAACGTCCACCGTTCGAAGTGCCGTCAATGCGAACAAAGGGTGACCGAGACGTGTAACCAATGGCACCCCATACTATCACGCCGGGTGATACGCCAGTATGGCGATGACGAATACACGCTTCCAATGTGCGTTCACTGCGATGTCGCCAAACACGGATGCGACCATCATGATGCTGTAAACAGAACCTGGATTCATCCGAAAAAAATGACGTTTTGCCATTCGTGCACCCAGGTCCGTCGTTGAGTACACCATCGCAGGCGCTCCTGTCTGTGATGCAGCCACGGTCTCCAAGCTGATAGTCCATTCTGCTGCAAACGTCGTCGAACTGTTCGTGCAGATGGTTGTTGTCTTGCAAACGTCCCCATTTCTTGACTCAGGGATCGAGACGTGGCTGCACGATCCGTTACAGCCGTGCGGATAAGATGCCTGTCATCTCGGCTGCTAGTGACACGAGGCCGTTGGGATCCAGCAGGGCGTTCCGTATTACCCTCCAGAATCCACCGATTCCATATTCTGCTAACAGTCATTGGATCTCGACCAACGCGAGCAGCAATGTCGCGATACGATAAACCGCAATCGCTATAGGCTACAATCCGACTTTTATCAAAGTCGGAAACGTGATGGTACGAATTTCTCCTCCTTACACGAGGCATCACAACAACGTTTCACCAGGCAGCGCCGGTCAATTACTGTTTGTGTATGAGAAATTGGTTCGAAGCTTTCCTCATGTCAGCACGTTTTAGGTGTCGCCAACGGCGCCAACCTTGTGTGAATGCTCTGAAAAGCTAATCATTTGCATATCACAGCATCTTCTTCCTGTCCGTTAAATTACGCGTCGGTAGCAAGTCATCTTCATGCTGTAGCAATTTTAATGGTCAGTAGCGTATTTTAAGAACGTCCAATAATAACATCTCCTACTTTTGGGTGGAAGAAATCGTCAGGCGCCGGCCGGAGTGGCCGAGCGGTTCTAGGCGCTACAGGCTGGAACTGCGCGACCGCTATGTCGCAGGTTCGAATCCTGCCTCGGGCATGGATGTGTGTGATGTCCTTAGGTTAGTTAGGTTTAAGTAGTTCTAAGTTCTAGGGGACTTATGACCTCAGCAGTTGAGTCCCATAGTGCTCAGAGCCATTTGAACCAAATCGTCAGGCAACCTTGTCTGGTGTCTGGCTGACGCAACACATAAACAAAGCTGAATACCCTCACTTCCTTCGGAGCAACTGTGAATAGGGATCTTGTTCTGTTCCCAACTCGACCTGCCTTCCGAGAAGTCGCTGGACTGAGTACAATGCCCTGTCAAAACGGACTTTGACCGACCTGGGCCTCATTGTGAAAGGTCGATTTGCTTGCTACGGACCTCTGTCTCCACGATTGATTATTCTCACATTTTCGTTGGACGCGTGCTCCACGCACTTCCTGCCTACGGCTCATGGAAAAAAATTCCGGATCAGATGGACCAGTGCCCAGCTTTATAGTGTTGATTGGCTCAATACCTGCACCCTCATTCTATAGGGGCACCTCTCCTCCTGTTGGCAGGTTCCTCAAAGTCAGCCCCCGTATCTTAGGAAGTAGCTCTGCAGGACCTCTGCATGTAGCCCCTATTGTGGCGTACTGATAGCTCCACAGATCAAGGCTCACAAGCGACATTTACTATTCGACATGCAAATTTCACAGAACAGAGAAGAATGTAAATGTCGTGTGACTAGGGCCTCCCGTCGGGTAGACCGTTCGCCGTGTGCAAGTCTTTCGATTTGACGCCACTTCGCTGACTTGCGCGTCGATGGGGATGAAATGATGATGATTAGGACAACACAACACCCAGTCCCTGAGCGGAGAAAATATCCGACCCAGCTGTGAATCGAACCTGGGCTCTTAGGATTGACATTCTGTCCCGCTAACCACTCAGCTACCGAGGGCGAGCAACAGAGAAGGTTTGAGTTTTACAATTATTGATACCACTACCGTGATTAGCAACCAGTATAAATTGAGAGATAAAAACATTACGCTGATTGCGATTAATGGAATTCTTGGAATGAGATGTATCAGTCAAGGAATGGATTTGTCCCTCTCACTCCCACAGTTTTGGGAACACGCCAGAGCCCGAGAATGTGAATATGTGGTATGCGCTGGTGAAAGAGGACAGCATAATTTGACCATTCTTATCCAATGAGCGAACACTAGCTGTCCCTGAGGCTTTTTGGCTTCAAACAAATGTGAACGTCCTGCAGGATGGGGCAGCACCTCACTGGAGTTTACCTCTTCGTGACTTCGTGGACCAAACATTTCCACAGTGGTGAATAGGACATGATGGACCGACCAAGTCGCCACCACCACCTCCATTCTGAGCCCATCCTAAATTCTTCATGTGGGATCATGTGACAGGCTTAATGCACGCCACATCTGTACGTGATGTTGTTAATGTTAGTGAAAGAATTATGGATACAATAGCCTCTGTCACTCATATACCTGTGCACGCATCGATTGAGATCTTCGTACAGTATCGCCTAGACAACTGGTTACGAAAGAAGAGCATGTAGTTGGTACTGATTTTTTATGCAGCTCTTTTTAAGTTACTTCATATGATGCAGAAAACTGCTTGTATCTACGTCTCTGTAATTGGATTTGGAAATCAGGGAGGATTCATGTGTACTTCCTGTACTTTTCGCTACAAAGGATTTTGAACTTGAAGTGCTGTGATAATGGGCAATACAGCGAGATTTATGTAGTGATGTTTGTTATTCATGTAGTGGACTGGCAAGACAGCCAATCCACAGTAACGAGTAGCCGAAAGGCACGCGTTTAGCTCACGCAGTATGGCGTGAGGTCTGGAACAGGTGAAGTAATTATACTAGCAAGAAAAGTACGTAGCTGCTGGAATACTTAACTTTAATCCATAATTGGTGAACATCTGTCTGACGGTACATGCATCACAAGATAAATAGCAAATGATAATGGCGCCTTGCTAGGTCGTAGCAAACGACTTAGCTGAAGGCTATGCTAACTATCATCTCGGCAAATGAGAGCGTCAGTGAACCATCGCTAGCAAAGTCGGCTGTACAACTGGGGCGAGTGCTAGGAAGTCTCTCTAGACCTGCCGTGTGGCGGCGCTCGGTCTGCAATCCCTGACAGTGGTGACACGCGGGTCCGACGTATACTAACGGACCGCGGCCGATTTAAAGGCTACCACCTACCAAGTGTGGTGTCTGGCGGTGACACCACATTCCTCCCCCGCAAATCGGCGGACGGTTGTGGCATAAGGCTTCCGCCCGCCGTGGAGAGGACCCCATGTTGACGTATGCGACGAGGTGGGGAGCCTAACAACAGGCGAGGCTGTGCCACCCGCAAACTGCCATTCGGTCCGAGGGGAGCTAGGAAACGCCTGAAAACCTAGTCCAGGGTGCACGCCGATATGCGGTGTATGCGCCTGTAGAGATACAGGAGGGGCCGAAGGGTCGACCTCCATCGGGTCGGGGCACCCGACGGGCGAAGACGCCATGTGGTCCGGAACGGGCAAGAGTTCCATGGCGGAGGACAGCTGGTCACAGGAAGCGATCGGCAGCGCGTCACCCAGGGAGGCGGCGGGCGGTTGCAGCGACGCGTCCACTGCGGGCGTCGCCGGCGGGAGAACAGGCGGCGGCGCGGCGCCATGGGGCAAAACGGAAGGCAGCGTCGGTAACACCTGGGGATGAGGCGAGCCAGTAGATGGGTCCCCAGAGCGCTGACCGGACGGCACCGTCGCTGAAAGCAGACGGGGAGCGGCAGAACCCGTGCGACGACAGAGGCGCAGCTGATTGAGATGCCGACGCACCTCACCAGAGGCCCCCAAAACCAGATACATAGCGCGGCCGAGGCAGCGAAGAATGCGCCCTTCGAGCCAACGCCGTGAACCGCGATAGTGACGATAGTAGACAACGTCGCCTGGAGCAAAAGCAGGTGTCTGCCGCTGCACAGGAACCTGATGCGGCGGATGTAACAAAGACATCAAGGTGCGATGAGGGCGACCGTGCAACAACTCAGCCGGCGAGCGACCATCTCGGGGCTGAGAGCGATACGAGGACAACAAGAGCAATAACGCGTCCTCCCGAGAATGAGACTCTTTCAACTTCAACATCTGGGACATGAAAGTCCTGACCAATCGTTCAGCGGCACCGTTTGACTGTGGCGAAAACGGCGTGGACGTCAGATGTTGAATACCATTGGCCTTGCAGAATGACAAATTCTGCGGACATGAATTGTGGGCCATTGTCGGAAACGATAGTCTGTGGCAGACCTTCAATGCAAAAAATAGCAGATAACGCTTGGATGGTGGCAGAAGACGTCGTGGAAAACATCTGGACAACAAAAGGAAAATTACTGAATGAATCGACAACAACCAACCATCGAGCATTCCAGAATGGACCAGCAAAATCGATGTGTAATCTTTGCCAAGGGGAAGTGGCTGTTGGCCATGCAAAGAATTTCCGCGGTGGTGCGGATTGTTGTTCGGCACACGCCATGCAAGAAGAGCACATATTCGTAATCGCAGCATCGATTCCGAACCAAGTACAGTGCTGACGAGCAAGTTGTTTCGTTCTCACTATAGCCCAATGTCCTTGGTGGAGAAGCCGTAAGACAGAGGACTGTAACGAACGTGGGACCACGACCCTGGACTGATCATTATCAGAACGCAACAGCAAAACACCACGTCGTACAAAAAGTCTCTCCTTGTGAGCAAAAAATCGGCGAACCAACGGATCCCCGATCCATGACTTTGACAAGGGCCACTGCGTAGCAACAAAACGCAGAACGGTAGCAAGGACAGGGTCAGCAGCTGTGGCTGTAGCTACACGACGAAAATCCATCGGAAACGATTCGACCACGTCATCGGTTTCCGAATCAATGAACATGCAAGCAAGTTCGGAGGAATCGAATGCTCTATCATCAGCAAAAGGCAAACGGGACAACGCATCGGCGTTTCCGTGCTGAGCAGTGGACCGATACAAGATATCGTAGCGGCACTGCGAGATGAAAATAGACCAGCGAACGAATTTCTGCGCTGTACGTGGAGGTACAGGTTGTTAGGATGAAAAAGCGATGTCAAAGGTTTGTGGTCTGTGATGATGGTAAAGTGATGACCATACAAGAAATCATGAAACTTAATAACACCAAATACGAGAGCCAATGTTTCTTTCTCGATCTGTGAATAATTTCTTTGCGCAGACGAGAGCAATTTGGACGCAAAGGCAATAGGGCGATTGTGCGATCCATCTTTGTGCGCAAGCACAGCACCGATCCCGAAATCCGATGCATCTACCATCAAGAAAAGGGGTTTCTGGGGATCGAATGGCGTAAGGCAAGTAGTGGAAAGCAACGCCGATTCCAACTGGCGCAAGGCGCGTTCGCATTCCGTCGTCCAGACGAACGGAACACCTTTACGGCGTAAGCGATGAAGCAGAGCTGAAATGGAATAGGCGTGGCGCACAGAGCGATGATAATAATTTATTTTTCCCAGCACACTCTGTAGCTGCTTCAAATTCTGCAGCGAAGGCAAGTCTTGTATGGCACGGAGGTGCTCTGGACTGGGATGTATGCCTTGGGCATCGAGTACATGGCCCAGATAGGGTAAGTCCCGAGCAAAAAACACACATTTGTCCTTCCACAAGCGAAGACCATTTTGGCGCAAGACCTGAAATAATGTTCTGAGATTGGCTAAATGTTCTTCTTCCGTCCGTCCGGAGATCACAATATCGTCCAGATAGTTTGCTGCAGTAGGGACCGAGGCACAAACAGTTTGCAGATATTGCTGAAACAATGCAGGGGCGGATGCACACCCGAATGGCAGTCGTTTGAATCGGTACAAACCAAGATGCGTGTTAACCACCAAGACGCGCTGGGATTCTTTGTCCACCGGTATTTGCAAGTACGCATCTGCTAGGTCCAACTTCGAAAAATATTTACCCGGGCATAATTTGTCAAAAAGATCTTCCGGACGGGGTAAAGGAAAAGTTGCAATCACTAGTTGGGGATTCACTGTTGCCTTGAAGTCCACACAAAGTCTCAATTTTCCGGATGGTTTTCGCAAAATTACTAAGGGTGATGCCCAGAGATAAGCCTGCACACGTTCAGTCACACCTTGTGATTCCAAATCGTGTAATGTTCTTGCGACCTCATCACACAATGCGTGGGGAACATTGCGCGCTCTGTAAAATTTTGGGTGCGCGTGTACTTTCATTTCCAAATGTGCTTTATAGTTCTTAGCGCAACCAAGGCCCGGTTCAAAAATGTCTGCAAATTCTTCACATAGACGAGAAACACTGTCTGAAGGCACAGTCTGGTTCACTGATAGGACCTGATTGACTATAGACAAGTTAAACAAATGAAATAAATCTAAACCAAATAAGTTCACTGCAGAAGAAGAACGAAGGACGTACAATAACTCAAGTTGTGTTTGTCCTTTGAATGTTGCAAGAAGGCTGCACTGTCCTAACACAGGGATTGCTTGTACTGAATAACTACTGAGCTTAACATTTGTGGCACGCAATGGAGGTGTGCTCAGCTGTTTGTACGTGTCTTGATTGATCAGTGAAACTGCAGCTCCGGTATCAAGCTGGAATGGTATCACGTTGCCATTAATGTCCAAGTCTACAAAAAGTTTATTGTCCTGCTGACGAGAAGAGCGACTGTCTCGTGCAACGTGAACTGACACTGGTACAAAATCACTTGCGACTTGATGGGATTGCCGTCGATGTCGACACACACTATTTGTGGGACGAACACAGGCACTGTTAGAGAGAATAGCAGTGGGCGGAGTGGAATGAACTACATGAATTTCCATGGGCGAAGGTTCACGAGCCGGAGTATCCTTGGTTCGATTCCGATTCCGGCGCGAAGCAAAGGGCATGGAATGGTTGTGACCGTCCGTTCTGAGCTTTTTCTGGCAAACACTTTGAACATGGCCTTTTTTATTACAGAAAAAGCAAATAGCCTGGCGTGACGAGCAATTCTCACGCGAATGTCTAATAGCACACCGCGGGCATGATTTTAGCACTGCATTTGCTTGCTTGCACGCCACACGCGACTGAGAGCTTGGCGGCAGCTGTGCAGACGGGCGCAATGGCTGTTTACTGTTCCGTGCAGCGCGCCCGGCGGGCCGGTTAACCTGACACACGGGTGGCGAAGTTTCAAATGTTTCCTGGGCAAAGTCAAGTGTGTCTTGCCGATCCAATATGTCTATCACTTGTTGAAGGGAGGGATTGACTAGTTTCAAAATCTGTTCCCGTATACAAACATCAGAAACGGTCTGTGCAATTGCATCACGTACCATAGTATCTGAATAAGGGTGTCCACATTGACACTCAAAAGCACAATCCCTAGTAAGGCCTTGCAAAGTTGCAACCCACTCTCTATTAGTCTGACCGGCCGTACGTTTTGTACGAAAGAAGGTATACCTTTTTGCATCTACATAGACTGATTCTTTGAAATATGCATCTAATGCCGACAAAATTTCGTCGTAGGACAGAGTTGCTACGTCACGTCGGGGAAATAATTTCACTATCACACGGTACGTGGTCACTCCGACACACGATAAGAAGAAAGGCTGCCGCTCATTACCTTGAATTCTGTAGGCGGCGAGATGGAATCCAAATTGGCGTGACCACTCCGTCTATCTTTCCAGTGCCGCATCAAAAGGACGAAAAGGTGGTGCAACTGCGTGTTGTGGCTGCGGTAGCGGTGGAGCGGCGGCCGCCGCATCGTTTTGCATTGCACGTTGACCCTGGACAAGCTGTCCAAGGACATCCAATAAGGCCTGCGTCTGCTGATTCTGCAAGCGATAAAATTCGGACAGTACATCTGGAGATTGGGGCGAAGCCATGACACAAGTAAATGAATATAGGTACGAACGCGATTTTGCTCGTCGCCAATCCTCGGCGCCAAATGTAGTGGACTAGCAAGACAGCCAATCCACAGTGACGGGTAGCCGAAAGGCACGCGTTTAGCTCACACAGGATGGCGTGAGGTCTGGAACAGGTAAAGTAATTATACTAGCAAGAAAAGTACATAGCTGCTGGAATACTTAACTTTAATCCATAATTGGTGAACATCTGTCTGACGGTACATGCATCACAAGATAAATAGCAAATGATAATGGCGCCTTGCTAGGTCATAGCAAATGACTTAGCTTATCGTCTCGGCAAATGAGAGCGTAATTTGTCAGTGAACCATCGCTAGCAAAGTCGGCTGTACAACTGGGGCGAGTGCTAGGAAGTCTCTCTAGACCTGCCGTGTGGCAGTTCTAGTTTGGTCAGTACTACCTCCTGTATGGATAAGTGATACTTTTTTTAAAATCCCACTTTACAAAAACAAGTCATTGTTTAAAGTTGTCACCAAAAATTTCGAAAAGTACATTACTGATTTCCTTCAAATTTTCACACAATTGTCTCAAATGCTGTGCTGCGAAAATGTGCTGTATCGTTTTCTTAGCCGGCCGGAGTGGCCGAGAGCTTCTAGGCGCTACAGTCTGGAACCGCGCGACCGCCACGGTCGCAGGTTCGAATCCTGCCGCGGGCATGGATGTCTGTGATGTCCTTAGGTTAGTTAGGTTTAAGTAGTTCTAACTTCTAGGGGGCTGATGGCCTCAGAAGTTGAGTCCCATAGTGCTCAGAGCCATATGAACCCATCGTTTTCTTTCTTGCAGTCAATTTTAATTACAATAGCAGGGCATTTAAACCAATAGACAACTGATTTCTCCCATACATATTCCGTTTCTTTATATATAATTTCAAACAAAAATTGTCTACACAACTATGTGCCGTTTTGTTTTCTTCCTTGTGGTCGGTCTTAACAGGAAACAAGAGAGTTCTGTTTATGCCTTATTGGCTTGTGGTTAGAATATTACCACGGAATCGATCATGCCTGGGATGGATTGAAAAAGCTGTTTATGGACGACGTGACCCACCAACCACTCTGATGGATATACGCCGAATCGCCATTGTGGAGTGGACAATCCGGACCAACAGTGCCTTGATAAACTTGTGGATAGTATGCCACTACGAATATAGGCATGCATCAATGCAAGAGGACGTGCTACTGGGTATTAGAGGTCTCAGTGTGTGCCGAAATCTGGACCATCATCCCTAAGGTCTCACTGTATGGTGGTACAAAAAACGTTTTGCATCATCTCGGTTCCGAGAGTTCTGAGACCTGTACAGAAAATTGGAATAGAGATCAACATAATTTCCACCCTTTGTATCGCTTCATGAGCATGATGTTTATGTTGATCTCTATTCCAATTTTCTGTACAGGTTCCAGAACTCTCGGAACCGAGATGATGCAAAACTTTTTTTGATGTGTGTAATTAGAAAGAATGGAGTAAGTCATGCACCCTACACTGCAGGTGGTGATCAGCTGGGACTCACGAAAACTGGCATCCCAGCAGACAAGCAGCCAGGTTAAAATGGCCTAGTGCGGTCTTCTCTACATCCAGGCTCTGCACGTAGCACTCTCGGACATGTTCCATACCGGAACCTGCCAATGGCGTTAAGCGTCTCTGCAACTGCAGATCCATCAAGTTCCGCGAGAGGTTCTCTTTGCAGCCAATCAGGACCGCCATATTCCCGTAAGTCCTCATGTGGCCTCCTTGCCTTATTGGTGTTCCTCTGTTATTAAGTCAGTTCCGTTGCCGTTTCACCCACTGCTTCATGTTCCCAAGCTGTTGTTGGTATCGCTTTGACTAGCTCCTACGAGGAAGCTGCCTGAGTTTCTGCTGTGTTTCCTTCTACCCTTATCTTCTTCTGGAAGAATTCTAATTCCTAGAAGGAAATCTTATTTCATATTGCATTAAGTTTATTTCACAGCCTTTCTTCTCTCAGTGTTTTATTCTGTAAGAAATTCCTATCATATGTCAGTAATGGTTGTCTATTTCACGCTCATGCATCATGACACTATTTTCCTCCACAACCTTGCTTAAATGAATTATCAGGTCATTCGTTTATTCTTTTCAGATAGCTCAGATGTGGTCACTGTCCAGTCAAGCAGCGGATCATAACTCTTGAGGGATCCAAGCCTTTCCCTACCATCGGGAAGTATGTGTCCAACTTTAGGTTATCAGAAAACCAGTGGGAATTTGTTTCATGTTCTATACGTTAATGTCCCACTAGAAAGAGAAGCCTGCTAATGGCCTGCAGAACTCATAATTACAAATTCCATCTACAGGTTGTCTAACGGTAGGGTGTGGGCTGGGACAGTGGAAAGCTATTGGCCCAGAGAATGTAAACAATTTTAGACAAACCGACCTTATTACCACACAAACTAGTAAGCGTAACAAACGTAACTACAAACAGGTAACGAGTAAGACATTCAAGTGTAGGTCGGTAGCGCAAACAATAATTACTTAAAGTCAAGTACAGAGAAGAAACATGTTAGCGTACTCTTAACTACTGAAATCCAGTTGAGAGGCAATCTAGAAAATCGCAATGCAGTTCGATAAACTTACCAACTCTCAAATGCTAATTTAAACAAATGAAGTGAGGCACACAACATTTAAGAATTATTTGTGACAAATGACAAAAGTGATTATAAGTTTCCTGCTTTGTAGTTTCGACTTGGACTATAAAGTATAACTCCAAAAATAGCGTGCAAGGCGAGATCAAAATGAAAAGCTTCCATCATAGATTAATTTGATGTACATATTGCTCTTAGTTCCTCAGATGGTGCATTTGAATGACTTAAAATTTAGTTAAAATTATCACAATTAACCATGATGAAATACAAATAGAAAATGCTTACATCAATAACGACACTTTGGATGCAAACTTTTGGCTGTAAAATCCAATGATGTAGTAATTTAATAAAAAATTACATCGCACTTAGCAACAAGATCTTCCAGTCAGTCAACAAGGAAGACTTTAAAGTTATAGTTTTAACGACGAGCAGGTAGGAACTCCTAAAATATTACATCGAAAACAAAGAGAACGGAGAAAGATGGCCAATGAACAGCAGAAGTACTAACTTAATAAAAATGCTTAAAGTAGAAACTCACGAAATTATAAAACGACCTAATATTTTACTCAGATGGCCATCTATGCAAATCAGTGAACAAATATATATGATGATCCAGTGGCTTCAAGCACATCAGAATGGCTCGTGAACACGAAAAGAAGTCACATGGCACACATGTACAATCGACTCACAACAATAATTCTAAATATCGCGTGCAACATAATAAACTTCGTTAACATACGCTTGCGTATCACATGAATTAGCGAACCTATAAAAAGATGACACTAAATGAAGCAGATTTTTCTAGTGAAAATTTTGATAAATAAGCACCAGTGATCGATGTACAGATCGTAACAACTGCGCTGTAGAAACATCAAACAGAACGGACAATATGAAAGCAATATCAACACGAAATACGCGCTAATAGCGCTATTAACACATGAAATACTAAATGACAGCCGCCCATTAATGTACTACTGATGGACAATAAATAATAAAATAATACACTAAGAGAAAGAAGGACACTTCTCACACACCAAACAACAGATCTATCATAGGGTATAACGATAGCGGGTGTGGTGCACATTAAATAAGATTTTGAAAGTAGAAATTAAATACATTACACATTACACAAATAAGAATAAAAAACCATCGGAAGTTACATAAATCATAATACCTGATCACTCAGTGCACTTGCTAGATATTTAAATTCTTTGCACAGCAAAATGCGTTGTTCTCACAAGTACAGAATATATACATTTCACAACTTAAGCGACCATACTCTATGGCCAGATAGCACAAGGCGCACATAACCAAGAAGTCAGAAAGCAAGAAACTTTGAGGAATTGGCGGAAAAACTTCAGATAGTGCCAAAGCTGATGCTCTCCATTAACATCTGACAAATGGCGTCCAGGCGCTCAGGGTAAATTACGTGGAAGAACTGGATCCGGGTTCGGGTAAACATCATTCACCATATGTAAAATATTTATTATAAAGGACTAGCTGGCGTAACCGGTTTCGCCCAGGGAATTGATATAAGTTTGTGCGGTAGTTAGAACAAAACGATAAACTTTAAAGAGGTAAAAAAATCTTATTGAAAATATATTCTAACAATTTACAATACTTGTTGAAGCATGAGACATACTACAGTTATTACAACCCTTTTTGATTCAGAATCGTTCAAATGGCTCTAAGCACTATGGGACTTATCATCTGAGGTTATCAGTCCCCTAGACTTACAACTACTTAAACCTAACTAACTTAAGGATATCACACACATCCATGCCTGAGGCAGGATTCGAACCTGAGACCATAGCAGCAGCACGGTTCCAGACAGAAGCACCTAGAACCGCTCGGCCACAGCGGCCGGCACCTATTTGACAATCCAATGTGTACTTTCCCATTTATTTTCCAAAACAGCTTTAACTGCTTCACCCTATGTAAACACACACACACACACACACACACAGGGTGAATCACCTAAAACTTCAACTGCAAATATAGCGGAAATGAGAGTGCTAATTATTTTTGACTTTCACAGAATGGGTTGGTAGTCAGGGGCTCGTACTGTTAGTCAATCAACAGACTGCAGTAATACTTAGAAAGCGTATTTTTTGTGCAAACATATACTATTTAAATGAAGCAACACCTATTAACACTAACAAACTAAAAGTAGGGTACATTAGAAGGTCAGTGGTGTTTGTTGCAGGATTCTAGTGCGAGTTGTTTACAAGATACCACATATTGGGAAGTTCCCACCCCAACGTTTGCACAATACCTGTAGTAGCACACAATAAACAACAAGACAAGTGCATACACTAGTTACGTGGATTCTGACCAGTAACGAGCAGTGGCAATACATGCTTTCTGTCTGATATGGAACGACTGCTGTACATGTGCTAACATTTCAGGTAAGTCGTTGCATATCATCGGGTGTAGTTAGTACGTCTTTGTAGATAGTGTCTTTCAGATTTCCCCATAGAAAAAATTCTAAAGGCGTCAAATCCCGGGAATGGGCCGGCCAAGGTACAAGGTCCTCTGCGTCTAACAAAACAATTTAGAAACAGTTTGTGAAGACGTGCTATAGCACTTAGCGCACTACGGTCTGGACAGCCATCATCGTGGTACCACAGGTTCCTCATAGTCTGCGTAGGAGCTTCTTCTAGTATCTGTGGAAGATGGTCTGTTACGAGGCCGCGATAATTGTGCAATTTCAGTGTTCTGTTAAAGAAAACATGCCTATGAGCTGATGGTCCACTATCCCACACCACACGTTTACACTCCATGGACGCTGATGTTCCACCTGACAAAGCCAACAGAGATTGTCAATAGACCAATAGCGCATGTTTCCACGGTTTACCTGGCCATGATTGGTAAATGTGGCTTCATCTCTAAACAAGATACATAATACATCTGAAATATCCTATCTTAATGCGTGTGTACAGATGAAACGATTCCCATAATCGTTTCCATGCAGCTCTTGATGGAGAGAGATATGGTAAGAATGGAACCTACGTCGATCGAAAATGTGTAAGACAGTTGAGTGACTTACACCACTTCTTCGTGCGATTGTGCAGGAGGTAACGTGCGGATCAACTGCAGTAGCAGCAAGAACATTAATTTCCCCCTCCTCTGTCATCACTTGTTTCCTTGTTTTACGCTGTCTAGGTGTTACACTACCACTTCCACATAACTAGTTGAAGAGGTCGATAAATAATTGACAAGGCGGGTGACGTCTATTGGGATATCTTACTGCATCCACTGTACAAGAACGAATTGCATTCTTCCTACACTCTCCATACATCATGAGCATGTCAGCTTCTTCTGCATTGGTAAATCTCATCGTCCACTCACGACATACTGCTTGGACTGTCACACACGATCCGACTAGAAAGTCGCAGTGCATTCAGTGAAAACACAAGCACACTATAAACAAACATAACAACACTGTACCTAACACTTTAGCTGCCATTTTCTGTGTGTTTAGTGTCATTCGCTTTTGTAAGTGTTACCAACTTACTCAGCTTTTGCTTTCAGTTGTATTTTCTGTGACTGTGTGTGCCGATGTAAGTTCTGCATGTGTATGTGCGTGTGCGTGTGTGTGTGTGTGTGTGTGTGTGTGTGTGTGTGTGTGTGTGATGGTATATCAGGACACCCACTGAAGATACTCATTAACTGAGGTGAAATGCGTCTGTCTACACACGATAAATTAAAAAAAAAGAAACCTTTGCATACAGTGTGTAAAAGGCGTTTTTCTTTTGAATTACTGTAATTTATTTATATTTTCATACAGATTACCATTTTACAAGATTCTTTTCTGTGGAAGCAAAAGATTATTCTCATGAAAAGATTTAGTAACAATTGGGTATTTTTTACGGCCTGCAGCAACAATCTGTAAAATAAATCAATTATTTCTCATATTCGTCTGTCGTGAGAATTTTGATTGAGTTTGACACCTTGTAACGCCGGAAATGCATATCCTCCTATTTCCATCTATTGTACTATAAATTTTTTCCTTACTGTGTTACCTGAATATATGACATTTCTGTGTCTTTATATATTGTAATTGTTTTACTATTTGCATATATATATATTTATGCATTTATGTCGATGTATAATTGGTTTGTTTTGTAAATACTATTTGTATTTTTACGCTGGGTCTTGCCTAGGGAAAACTGTGCTATCGAACGATTAAATCGATAGGTCGTGTGGAGAACCAAAGTGTTAAATCTGCCGCGTGGAGCGCGGGCAGAGCGGGGTCTGGTTGGTGTAGGGCGGTGGAGCAGGTGTGTTGTGTGACGCTCCCGCGAGTTGCCGTGCTTCCGGCGTTTGGCAGCATGTAATGGCGCTCGACTTGCTATGATAGTTTCTGGCACGGTGTCGCGGACGGGAAACATTAGCAGGCACACATCAAGAGCCCGTTTCAACCGTTGACCGTGTCGAGAAGAAGGCGCGCCAGCATCCAGTTTCTGCAACAGCTACGGCCGACAATGTGTGATTGTCGCCACCTCCTCGATCGACGACTTCAAACCTTCAATCAATCAACAAGGAAGACTGAAAGCACGTAAAGTTTTCGAACTGTATGGCAGACCTCAGCTTTTCAAACTATTCTATTAGCATCACTAAAATACAGCAACTTAGCATGAACCTTTGTTGCTCATTGTCCCAATTGCATTACCAAGCAGGGTCCCTTCCTTTTCGAAATGAACTCGAGTGTCGTTGAAATTCCAACGCCAGTATTAAAGTAATATCATTCGCTTTCACTGCTTTAATTTCAAAGTTCAGTTAAGGTATTCATAGCTGGCTACAATATTTAGATTAAACAAGCACAAATTAAGAGTGCGAATTTTGTTACCATATTTTAGCTTACCTGTGAATGCAGCTCAGCTTGGTACGTACTAAATTTTACTATTGGTAATTGTTCAGAATCATTTAATTCAGTTCAAAGTTAAATCTCTTATTTCTAAATTGCGTAGATTCAAGTAGTTTTTGAAATGATTGTTGAGGTAGCCCAAGACTAACCTTATTTTATTGAATTTCGTAGTGCTTCAGAAACAAAGTTCACTATTAATTTCAGTCACTAAATTAACTTTCAATTTTCCGGTTTTATTAATTCTTTTGCTAAATTAAGTCAGAGTGTAGCGAAATTTATTACTTCTGACAAACATTAAGTTTTCACACAACACGTGTCAACCATCAGTTGCCACGCTTTTAGTGCTAATTATATGTGCAATAACCTTTCTTTTTCAGTTATTATAGTAGTTGTCCATAGGACTGGCGACCGTAATTTGCCCCAAATCTCAAATATCTAATTAATGCCAGTTAATTGTTAATGTAACTTTACCCCTTTTCAAAATTAATTTCCATCAGTTTCATTTGCATTTTTCCTTTCATTTAGATGTTCAAAATGATTCAAATGGCTCTGAGCACTATGGGACTTAACATCTGTGGTCATCAGTCCCCTAGAACTTAGAACTACTTAAACCTAACTAACCTAAGGACATCACACACATCCATGCCCGAGGCAGGATTCCATTTAGATGTAACCCTTTCCTCTCTCTTTACCGACAGATTAACTTCGGTGACGATTGCTTTTTCCAAATTTCCATTAGGTACATGCGGTTTAATGAAGGTCGATAAGTAAGGGGGAGGTTACAACATCTGTCTACAGTGACATTCAAAAGCTTTTGAATTTTGTAATGCGAGTCATCGTCTCATGTTGAAGGGTCTTTGTGAAGAAAAATGTTAACGACAGAAAACCTCGTAAAGTAAAATTTCATAACATGCGTTACAAAAGATGAAAAATGAGTATTTGCAAAAAAAGATCACTTTTGCGCATAATGCACCTTTTCATTTCATTTCTTTTTTTCTTCTACTCGTTTTTCTATTTCCATGGTAGCTTGTATATTTGCTTTGACCTGTGTTGAGACACTGTCGTCAGCCAAAGCTAAAAACACAGTTTCTGGAGCTAAATAAGAGAGGTGATTTTACATTATTTTTACAGCCTTGCTGATTACTGGAGCAATATCCTGATAATTCATCAGTCGACTCATTAATGGGAGACCATGGTAACGTGCCTTGATTGTTTCTGTGCTCAGAAACCAGGTTCGGACGTAAACTGTGCAAGGAAAATACATATTCTTGTTAGTGAGTTCTCCTCCATGTCAGGTAAGCGAAATTTTTCTTAAAACATTTATAACTTGAATGCATATATGGTCCTTGCTCTCTACCTGGAATGCGTTAGAGCTCCTGGGGTGCAAAACGATATCCCTTTCTTTGCAATGCCACCAAGATAGACCATCATTAGAAAACCGAGAATAATAGACAGTACATCATCAGTTACTTCACTGCAACCGGTTGTGTTAGCGTTTTTGTCTATTTTCGACTAGTTTACTCTAAATTTATTACAAAGTCCCATGTCCAGGTCAGAAGCTGCTCCCATCAATGAATCGAAACAGGTCCTCGCGACCAGTTCAAAAATTTGATGAGGGAAAGGGAGATATTGCAGATCACGAGTGAACCTGTTTTCTGGATTTGTACAGCAGCCATTTACTCGACCTGTAGTGCTTGCTGTTGTATCACAGAAAAGTAAATGAATTTTGTCAGTAATACCCAACTAATCTACTGCCTGATAAAAAGCCATGGCCTGATATCGGGCAGAAGATATTGGGTTTGCAAGGACTGCCAATAACTGCTCCTTGTCCTGAAAGGTTACTACTACTGCCAGTCTATCTACACCTTCAACACATTTGAGTGGAGAGAGACACTTTTCATCCTATTGCAACACTGTTTCTATAAAGTTTTTTCCGAGGCTTTGAAAAGAAATATGATTTGTAACCAAGTTTTCAGCTACATCCGACCACGTCATCCAATCCTACACGATTTACTCACCCACACTGAGCATACCTTCTCAACCTATATTATTGCTGCTGGCCTTTACTTCCGTAGCTGCTACCACGATGAACTCTGGCAGTGGTGTCGCTTTACTGACTCCCTCCATTGTGATATAGTCCCTCTTTCACAGCATAGCCGCCCTGAAAGCAACTCCACTCTGATGTTATCCTCCCATCTCCTAACATCCTTGGTGGCATCACTATGGCAGTTTTCGACACACTGGAATTGACCATTCCCTACACAACACACTCCACCTGGGCATCCACTTCTGCATTTCACAATCACATCCAGGACTACTGAAGTACCGACTCGTAAAACGATAGAGAATCCATTGCTACCCATACTGGAAACCATCATTATCCTTCCAATAGCCCAGTGACATACCTTCCTCCAACAGACTTTGTCAAACACCATAACTCACCACATTCCGACAAAGCCCGTCTACCCACACTGTCCCACACTTCTTTCCCGTGCTCCCCTCCTTGTCCCTGAATCGCGACGCCTATACCGATCCTTACTGCAGGCTCATGACAGAGACACACTTACATGCCACCGACATTTATAGCAACACATCAGAAATCTACAAAATGCAAAGAAACGTCGAGTTTGGCGCCAAACATGCACCACCCTCAATGTCATACTGCCTATAACTCTTCCATGAACTGGAAGGCAATTCACTGCCTTGCTGGCAACAACACTGGTCCTTCCTACCTCTTCCTGTATGATAATCACCCCATACCCAGCAACCTCAGCAAAGTCGATTACTCCTTATTATATACAGTCCATATCAATACCTCTCTTCCACTCCTCGCTCCTAGCTTCCAGTACCTCGATTACATCCCACAGACGGAACTCAATACTCCAGTCACAAGACATTCAACAAATATTCCCTAAAAAGGGGCAACACATACCAGTAGGTAAATGTGAACTGTTGCTATAATAATAGGGAGTCTCTCAGCGAGTCTATTTCAACAGCTGATGGAGGATGTCAGTTGTAGCTTCTTTTTCTTTCATTATTGCATTGCAATTCCCCATCGGGGCGGGCGCTGCTCTTTAGCCCAAAGATATTGAATAAACAATAGAAGACATTTAAAAATAAAATAAATGAGAAAACATGGTGTACATAGATATAAAAAGGGGGAACGTTATGGAAGACAATAGACAAAAAAGGGCGACTGTAAAATGGCGATAAAAACCGTAAAAAAGTAGCGCACACAAAAAATCACACACTGGGACAGTTAAAAGAACACAAGGTGCAGTATGACCGGAACATAAAACTATCGACGGATGGCGTAGCACATAACAATCACTGACAGTAACACCAAGTACAAGGCCAGCATACAATTAAAATCACACCTATCTACGCACAGGAGAACAGCACCAAGCACATCACTGACGTGGCACACTGATGATGATCAAAACGGAGGATCTGCCAGGCGCAAGGAGTCAGTAGTAGCCAAGTGCAGTCTGTTAAATAAACACAAGATTTTACTTGAATAAATGAGAATTCTTGCTCACGCCTCAAATTATCGGGACTCTGTGATCAGGAAAGCTGCTGATATTAGACTTTGTGCAAACAACTTTAATAGAGACATGGGCTAAGCACATAGCGATGCATCGAAGCGTACACTTAATAAAGGAAGATCACAAAGGAAGACTTCCCGTAGTTTACCGCCCAGTCAAGTGAGAGCGCTGCAAGTGACGCTGGACAGAAAGAGGAAACATAATCTGTTGACATAAATAGCGCCATCTCAGCATGCGCCACTTCCATGGTGCCATCATAAAATAATCCAGCCAATCAGATGCCGTCCGCAGGGCAAAAAGTGGGAGCCTCGCCAGTTTCACAACAGTCACTTAGTCTCTGACGTCGACGTTGGAGACACTTACCCAAAGCTTGGATTTTATCGGAATTTGACGCTACGGCGGTCTACTTCACGAAACGGCGCCCAGTGCTCCGCTGCAATATTTCGATTTCTGGCGTGCAGATGCCCAGGTCCCCGACGACCACCTATCTCGGGATCCGGATAGACCACTAGCTGCTGTTCCACTGTCATGCAGAGTAGTCGCCAACAAGGGGCAAAAGCTGACCAGGGCCTTGTGCCCCCCTCTTCCGAATTCGGGAACTTAACCTGCCTACCAAGCTCCGTATCTACCGGGCCGTTATCCTGCCTGCCCCCACGTATGGCTCCACTGCATGGGCCACGATTACTGTCACCAGGATGCGGACGTTGCAGTGCTTTCAGAACAAGGTTCTCAGCAGGAGCCTGCACGCCCCGCCACTCTCGCGGATTGTGACTCTCCATGAGGAAGCAGATACTGCCCCCCTCAAGGAGACCATACGCAAAGTGGCTGCACTACGGGACACTGTCCATGGGATACGCCACGTTGGGATTGCACATCCACGTCGCTGGCATCGCCATACGGTTCCGCTGACCATCCTCGAGGAATCGGCTTCCGAACAGGACTAGTGCTGGGCCTGGCACGCCCACCACGGCCCTCTCCTTTGCCAGGACTAGCCCTCCATTCCACGTCCACGAGATTCCAATCATGTCTGACTACGTTTTTATGCCGGATAGGCACTGTCACCATAGCATGGTGGTATGGGACTCCAAGTCCCACCGCCACACCTCCAAAGTGTATTGCAGTGACGCAATGTCACTCACCTATGGTTTATATTTACTGGCTCACCAACACAGTTAGACCGCAAGTAGGCTCGTGATGTTGTAGTGTATCGTATCATAGAAAAAACCGAGAAGTTATTTCCAAGGTCCGTTGTGAATGACTTCGTTGACGTATGTTAATAAGTGTTGGTTACCATACATAGTTTACACCATTAAAGTATTAAATAAGTTATCCTGCCACTGCAAAAAACTTGAGGATAGTAACGGACAGTCACTTACATTGGACTGAACAGACAGCTGCAGTCTGTAAGAAGACGTCAGAGTCTCTCTATGCACTTCAGAAATGTTAAACACTATTTCCCCCTGAATTTAAGAATACGTTTCCAGTGTCACTGATACTCGTAGTACACCTAAGTCTCGAATATGCACTTTCACATTGTGACAGAAGCCAGTTCATATGTGAACTCACAATGGATACAACTTGCGATGAACTCAGGCATGCAGTTCATCTGTGTCGTTGGTTTTTTGACCATATTACTCCTACTTACGGCCAAATAATCGTCGTGGCTACGGACAGACTCAATGGACTATATTTGCTCCACTGTCTGACCAAATACTGTACAATCTCCTTTTTAGCTTCAAATATCTGAACAGCATTGTAGAAATACAATAATGTTTCTCATTTAAGCAAATCGATCCATATACTACTAAGTGATATAGTTATTTTCTCAAAATAAATATGTGTGTCAGCAACACGCCTTTGGAACGATCTACTTCAGAATCTCGAGGAAATTACATTTCTTGCTACCTTGAGCAGATAGTTAAATCACCTTCTGTCAAAACAGTTATCTCCTCCTTCTATTCTGTCGAGGAGCTCCTGGAAGAGCTGAAAAATTAAGCAAATTCCAGTGTTACATTGTTGATTTTCTTTATTTAAACTTACGAATTGTCGCCTGAATACGTTTCTTGTATTTCATTTTATCTGTTTCTACTATCATGTTATAATTTCATGTATTGACTCGTTCCATGACCATGGAGACTGCTCCTTAATTTGGTCCCACGGAACAATAAATAAAAAATAAATAAATAAGTATACTTGCATGCAGCAGATCATCCCCATTTACACAACCCACCACCAACAACCAGCCACCCTCTCCTTCCCACCCTCTATCTGTAGAGCTCTCTGTCAAAAGAATTTGTTTTCTCATCTATCATTATCCCCTCTGTTACGATGATATCCATCACGACTTCAAAAATACTGAACTGTTATTTTGAATATTTATTATTATTATTATTATTATTATTATTATTAACAACTGTTATTATTAGAGTTGTTAATTTTAATGTACCTGTAATAGTAGCTCAGGTGTATACATAACTGAGCCACAAGTACACACAAAAATAGAGAAGCTCAATAAAGGAATGTTTAATAAAGTTTTTGATAAATGTACTTCCTGGCACTGTGTAACAGAGACCGTTAGGCCCAAATCTGGACAGGGTACATAAAACAAATGAACCACAGTTCAAACATGCGGCTTCACATCTCGAGCGTGTTCAGTCGTTAAGCTCTGTTAGTGCTCAATGGAGGGACGGAACTACATCATACTGACACCAGACGAGCTGCAGAAATGTTACTGCCCTGCAATGTCTGGTGATTAATGGCGATACAGTGCGTTTGATATATGATATATCAGATATGACTGTCACACGGATCTTATGAAGAGAAGTGACACTTCATCCTATAATTGTGTGTGTGTGTGTGTGTGTGTGTGTGTGTGTGTGTGCATGACCGTAATTTTGTGTGTATGTATGTGTGTGTAGGTTGATGGGCGTGACAAATGCTGGCAGCATGTGTCCATTCCGCTCCTTACAATGGGCTGAGACTTTCTCAGAAGGTGGTGACGGCGTCCTCAGCTGAAACGACAATAAAAGTGCTCCGCAAGATGAAGCCTTGCACGACAAAACACGGCGGGTTGACAGCGCAGGCAGTAATTAACACTTGCTGCCCGCTTGTTAACCGGTTGGCTCCGAGACAAATTGTTTTCTTCTGCTTTCTGGAAGCGACTGAGAGTCGAAGTTCTCCGAATCCCTTCTCTGCCCTTCTCAATGCACTGCAACACGCGCTACCAGGTACGTGCGATGTTACTCGCCCTAATAAGAACTACCGTCCTCTACGGACACATACTCGTTCATCATCATAGATCATTTGATATTCACTGCTGGATAAAGGCCATTTCTGGACACTTTTCCACACATGACGGTCTCTGCGTACAGACATCCACACTAACGATGCTCTACTTCGTCAGCTGCAGTATTGTGTTTTAGCTTTTCTGCTGGTCAGCTACGGTGCTGCGGCACTGTGATATCGGCATGTACCAGGACTGCAGACGTGCACCTGGGAAAACAAAATAATTAATTACGTAACTTTATTTTTTATGAAGTGTTGACGTAAATTTGATGAATATCCCACGTATTGCTATTGGCAGTCATCCATCTTTCTTCCTCTAGGTTGTTAACTTGATCTTTCCTTATTTCCTGGCAAACACAGAGAACGTGCTCGATCCCACTACCATCCAACGCTCTGGCTACAAGTCTAGCGCAGCTCCACTCATTTCCGTTACAGTCACAGTTACGCTGTCTCTCCTGCTAATTCCCCATTTCTTGCGGAGCAGCCCTTAGGTCTTTTAAAGTTTTTCACATTAAATATTTCAGAAAACAAAGGAAAAGATGTTCTGTTACATTAAAGCACGCTTGCTCAAGATACTTCTTCACCAAAAGACATGCACATGAAGGTTATCATGTCCTCAATCTGTAACAGCACTCAAGAAGACAATTTGTTTATTAGAAAAAACCAATATTTTCTATCAGGTGTTGTGGAAGAGTGTGACTCAAGCCAGTTATTGCGTTATTAGCCTGACCGCAGGCAGAGTGCAGCTTTTCTTCACCACGGCACCAAGATGGCTGGGAAAAACTGAAAAAAGTGAAAAAACGAAAAAATATAAAAAATTCACTAAAATCCAGAAACTACACGGTCATACCTGGATTTACACTCAATAAGTAGCAAACTTTTTCGCGACGTAAGTACTAGATCAAAATGCCTGGAGATATCTCTAATACTTCGCTAGAAAGCTACATAGAAGAAACAGCTACTAAAATCACAGGACCATCTGCTCCCAAAAATGACCAAGAGCTCTCCATTAAAGTTTGAGAGAGCTCATAGATCCCCTAGAAACAATTTAACTTACATGTAACCAGTTTTTTATTTAATAAAATTGCAGCCAAATAGACACATACAATTACTTTGCTTAACATTTTACATTTACAATTTAAATTTTACGATTTTGAATATTCATTTATCGATTTCACTCTTTTACTGCACAGTTCTATGTGATATCGTTCACACGCTTCGTTACACAGTCCACATACACATGTAGTGGTTGGGTCGTGGTAAGTTTTCGTTTTGCAGATTAGGTGATGAAAGCCGTGAATAGAAAGTCTTTTTGCGACATGTCGCTGTTCGAAGTTTGGTGCTGTCCATGAGCAGTTCGTCATTGCTTCGGTGCCATAGAACTCCGGCCATATTTTTTCTCGTTTGTCCTCCATGATCTTCAGTTGCTTCCTGGAAGCCCTGGTGTGTAGCATCATATATCGAGGTCCGATGTCTTCAATTAGGAATGCCTCTCTCGTTAGCAGGTACACTAGTCTAGATCTTTTTGTCTTTGAGAGACCTAGTGCTCTTTTTAGATAGGTCGATTTTACCTTTTCTAGTGTTTCCAGATTTTGTTCTGTGGGGTGGTCCCATATAACCTCCATCCCATAGGCCAGGATTGGCAAGATTTTTGTGTTGAATAATTTCATGGCTGTTTCTAGACTGAGTAGGCGGATGTTTTTGATGTCCTGTATTGCTATTATTGCTTGGGCTGCACGTTCTGTTGTATGTTTTGTGAAGCATTTGACTGTTGGTTGCAATGTCACTCGTAGGTATCTAAAGTCTGATGAGATTTTTATTTTTTGTCCTCTGATGCTGATTTCCGCATTCTTGGGTGTTTTGCCTCCTTTTCTGAAAATTACCATTTCTGTCTTAGTTATGTTTATGTGTAGTTTGTGTTCACTGCACCATCTGTCTATTTTCTCAATGATTCTCTGCAGCTTCTGTATATCTGTTGAACCTACGGCTATGTCGTCAGCGTACGCATATACATACACATCTTCTTCATTTTCTCCAATTCGGAGTACTTCTTCAGTGGCAAGAACGTACAGCAAAGGGCTCACTGGGTCACCCTGTAAGACTCCGTTCGATTGCAGAATGGGGTTTGAAAAAGAGACGTTGTCTGGTATTGTGATTAAGTTGTATTCGAGGATTGACTTGATTATTCTTGCCCATACGCTATCTTCTCCCATCGTGTTTTCCAGTTTTCGGACTATGAGATCTCTTTCCAATAGGTCAAAGGCTTTGGTAAAGTCTATGAACACTGTGTAGAACATTTGTTTCTTTTGCAGCAATTCGTCGATGTTTAGAACAAGCCTGACTGCCGTAAGTGTTGAACTTCCAGATCTGAAACCCATTTGTCGTTCTGGGAGATGACTGTCCACAGAGGCTTGGATTTTTTGTGTTATTATCTTTGAAAACATCTTGAATTGAGTATTTTCCAGGGCTATGCCTCTGTACCTGTTTGGGTCCGTTGGGTCTCTTCTACCTTTAGAGAGACCTTTTATTGTCGAGTGTCTACATTGTGTCGGAATTCTTCCAAGTTCCAGGCATTTGTTAAATAGTTTGGTCCATATGTGCTGGAGGGCCTCTTTTGCATCTTTTATATGTTGATTATATATATTATCGGGTCCTGCTGCTTTCTTGTTCTTCAGTGCTTTTATTACTTCTTTCACTTCTTCTTCATTTAGAGGTTCCCATATATTGTTTTTTTCCTTAGTTTGAGGTTGTTTCTATTTCTTTGGGGGTGTTTCGATTCCTCGTCTGTTCAGTATCTTACTGAAGTGGTCTTCCCATTCCTTCAGGTCTATATTTGGTGTATGAGCCATTTTTATTGGTCTTGCTGCTATGTATGGGTCTTTCTCTGCTTCATCCGCTTCTCTTTTTGCCTCTCTTTCTATGTATTTTTTTTTTCTTCTCTTATATTAGTTTTTTGTAGATTCTCCTCTCTTCTGCGTACAGTTAGTATGTTTCCTCGTCATGCTGGTTCCTTAGTCTGCGGAGCGTTCTTAGAACAGTGTTCCTTTTGCTGTACCGTTCAGCGTCGAACCATCTTTTTGCCGTCCTAGTTTTGGGGATTGTTTGTATCACTGAATTTTTTAGGAGGTCTTCTATTTGGTCTGTTGCTTTTTCAAGGTCTCCTTCCTCTATGAAAGATTCTATTTGCGTTAATTGTTCTTGCTGGTTTATTAATTTTTCTATATCAATTTTTCTTTGTGTGATTTTGTAGGTCTTTCTTGCTGGCGGTGACGTGACGATATTTATTTTTATCTTCATTGGAATGTGCTTTCGTATAGGAGTAATGGAGTCATGCCATATTGGTTGAATACTTCCTTCTGTTTCTGTAGTGTTGGCAGAAGAGCCAACACTGTGTTGCTAGAGGAGGCCGAAATGCACGCGTTTAATTACACGTTGACTGGCGTGAGGTCTGGAACAGATAAGGGAATTAATAGTAGCAAATAAAGTACGTAGTTGATATAATACTTAACTTTAATCCACAATTGTAGAACATCTCTCGTTACGGTTCATGCTTCACTATATTAATTATCAAATGCTATGGCGCCTTGCTAGGTCGTAGCAAATGACGTAGCTGAAGGCTATGCTAACTATCGTCTCGGCAAATGAGAGCGTATTTGTCAGTGATCCATCTCTGGCTAAGTCGGCTGTACAACTGGGGCGAGTGCTAGTAAGTCTCTCTAGACCTGCCGTGTGGTGGCGCTCGGTCTGCAATCACTGACAGTGGCGACACGCGGGTCCGACGTATACTAACGGACCGCGGCCGATTTAAAGGCTACCACCTAGCAAGTGTGGTGTCTGGGGGTGACACCAC
Source organism: Schistocerca americana (assembly GCF_021461395.2). NCBI lineage: Eukaryota > Metazoa > Arthropoda > Insecta > Orthoptera > Acrididae > Schistocerca > Schistocerca americana. Next base: position 368,010,812 of record NC_060124.1, on the reverse strand, counting down.
AATTTCTCCTCTTGTTAATGCAATATCAATGGTGCTTTTCCCATTGTGGCATATGAATGTAGTTATCTGTCTATCGTTAAGTGGGGTGAAACCATCTTCTTCTAGGGTTTCAAAGACTAGTTTTGCTTTATAGTTTTCTGTGTCTATTCTGCAGTTGAGTTCGCCTGAAATAATGGTGGGTTTGCTGTCGCATTGTTTGATGAGTGTGACTATTTCGCCACTTATTTCTACAGCATTTGTGTGCGGTTTAAAATATTATATTTATGTTTGCTGCTTCTGCTAGCATACTATTTTATTGTTTTATGATTTTTTTGGTGGGCGTCATACAGGGTTTCAGTAGGATAGATATTCCTCCCATGGGTCGTCCTCTTTCTCCCTTCTTTGCAATTAGGTGATAATTATAGAAATCTTTATGTTGCCAGCTGTCTATCAGGAAGATTTCTGTTAGAATTGCAAGATCCGAGTTTTGCAGAATGACTGTTGGTGTTAGGTTAAGAGCACTTTTTACTTCCTCTGTATTCCACAAGATTGCTTTTAGGGTTCCATACCTCAGTCGATAAAAACGAGATCTTTGTATGACCACTTTGTTGTCCGTCTGTCTGTCTGCTTGTATGTCCGACAGTTAAGATCCCATTTTCCTTTTTCTCAGGATTCGGCAGATATACAATGTGGAAATTTATGTCACACACTGAGGTCTACGGTCCCAAGGCGATGTAAAACATTTAAGCTTCTACGTCAACGTTTTTTTTTTTTGAGTCATCAGAGTCGTCTGACTGGTTTGATATGGCTCACCACGAAATCCTCTCAAGTGCCAACCTCTTCCTCTCAGAGTAGCACTTGCAACCTACACCCTCAATTGAAACTTCCTGGTGGATTAAAACTGTGTGCTGGACCGAGACTCGAACACGGGACCTTTGCCTTGGCGAGGCGTGAGTCGCGCCTGGGTAGCTCAGTTAGTAAAGAACTTTCCCGCGAAAGGCAAAGCTCCCGAGTTCGAGTCTCGGTCTGACGCACAGTTTTAATCTGCCAGGAAGTTTCATATCAGCGCACACTCCGCTGCAGAGTGAAAATCTCTTTCTGGATACATCCACAGCTATTTGCTGGATGTATTCCAGCCTCTGTCTTCCTCTACAGTTTTTACCCTCTAATCTCTCTGTAGTAGTATGGAAGTTATTCCCTGACGTCTTAATAGATGTCCTACCATTCTTTCCCTTCTTCTTGTCAGTATTTTCCGTATACTTCTTTCCTCGCCTGTTTTGCGGAGAACCTCCTCATTCTTTATTTTATCAGCCCTCTAATTGTCACCGTTCTTCCGCAGCACTATATCTAAATTGCTTAGATTCTCTTGTATTCCGATCAGAAGACTGATGACTCAAAACTTTGTAAATATATCACACGAATAAAAATACTTTTGTCTCGTTATCCAGCTGTCTGTTTACCAGTCTGTTAATAACCTTTTATCTCAGGAACACATAGACGAATCAATTTGAAACAAATTACATATTAAAGTCTACTGGCTCTTGGCGATGTGAAAAAGTGAACCTTCTAAGTCAATGAAATCAAAAGATACGGCCGTTTGTCTCACATATTTTGATACTCGGAAACACACTCATCAAAAGCTACAGGGTACTTCTGGGTGACCTAGAATCACGAAATTTTCCAAGAAGCAAAGTTTAATACTAGAACCAACGGACAAAATCCGAAAATTGTTCTTTTGTAATTGTATCACACGAATCACAACTTTTCTGTCATTAGTTATCAGGCTGTTTGTCTGTCCATCCGTCTGTTAAGACCCCTTTTTCTTAGGAAGGTTTAGACATATCAAGGTGAAATTTGTGTCACTTTCTAAGATTCAAATGGTTAAAATCGCTCTGAGCACTATGGGACTTAACATCTGAGATCATCAGTCCCCTAGACTTAGAGCTACTTAAACCTAACTAACCTAAGGACAGCACACACATCCATGCCCGACGCAGGATTCGAACCTGCGACCGTAGCAACTTACTAAGATCTGTCTAGCTTTGGCGACATAATAAACTTTAGCTACTAGGTCAATACAATCAAAAGATACGGCCATTTATGTTACTGTTTTGATACTCGCAACTCAGTCATCAAAATCTACAGGGTAATCGCGTTGACGTAGAATCACCAAATTCACCAGGAAGCAAGGATCCACGCTACAATCAAAGGAAAAATTCTAAAACTGATAATTTATGTCTATATGACACGAAAAGATTTTGTCATTTGTCAGCAGACTCTCTGTGTGTCCGTCCGCCCGTCTGTTAAGACCAATATTTCTCAGGAATGGTGAACGCATCAAGTTGAAATTTGTGTCACATATTATAGCCTACGGACTCATGATTTAGAGTAATTAAGCTTCTAAGTTATTTTAATCGAAAGATACGGTCATTTATGTCATATATGTTGATTCTCGCAAACACACTCACTAAAACATATACGGTTCCTTCCCCTTGACGTATAATCATTAAATTTGGCAAGAAGGAGCGTTTCACAGTGCAAGTATAAGAAACAAATCAGGAAATTATTAATTTGTAACTATATCACATGGAAAAATATTCATATGTCATTTGTTATCCGACTTCAAACTTGAAATTGTAGGAACCCTCATTGCATGAGTGCTACTCGCACCTCGCCATTTTCTTTTATTTTTTTTTCAGTTTTTCTCATTGGCAGTATCAACTGTGGGAAATTTACTGTTTTCAACACATATATAAAACTGAGTGTTTTGGAGAAGAGTGAGAGCATGTTAGAGAGAGAGAGAGAGAGAGGATTGAAGAGGCTGTCAGTGAAGATGGTATCCATATCACATTGTCATGGAGCGGTAGGTTACGCCTGTGTCATAGCTGAGTCGTCGCTGTCACCCAATGGCTCTTTCTTCCAGCCTGCGATCTCCTGCCGCCGTCCTCTGTGTAACATTTTACCATCGTATATAATTATTGTTTAAATAAGCCATTACACTCTTCTGTTACGTGGCCTGCATGCATTTTGAGAAACATCATGCACACAGAAGAAAACAAATCATATCCATCCTACCCCTTCCTCTGGGATACATACACACACACACACACACACACACACACACACACACACTCAGAATAGGGTGTAATTACATCCACATTTAGACGGTATGACCGAAAGTGCTGCAGTCTTGATCCACGTTGTTTGTCGTTGCTGGACCTACCCCTTCCCCCCAACCCCCCACCCTATGGCCTTGGGATATTCACGTCGCAACACACACACAAGGTAGTGTAGCTGGATTGGATGTCCAACCACATTTGGAATATATGGACACAAGATTACGTGGTTGGTAGTGTTGTCATCATGACTGTGTTTGTCATCATGGTTGTGTTTTGCTACTAGAGTAAGTAAACATCATTAGAAAAAAAGCATTTACTGTTGGTGGGCATTCGGATGATACTGCTGTGCCAAGACATAATGTAATGTTTGTCTTACACGAGTACTAAGGCAGGCTGACATGGGGTCGAAACCAGCATCTTCCAGAGAATTAAATACGCTTGACCTCTGTTGGGTACTGGGGTACATACGTTTCAGGTAATCAGTACCGATAATTGATTATAAAACAATGGTTTGTGGATTAATGTCTATTCGTCGTAAGCGATCGGTATGGCACACAATACCTTCCCAGAATTGGCTTTTTTTGTCAAGAACATGGAAAATTCTAGAAACAGTAAGTCTGAGACTGCAAAGAACAACTATAAATCTCTAGAGGGTATGACTGTCTCGCTGGCAAAGTTACAGATCGAGTTATACCTTCCTCTTACGTAAATGAGGCAATGTGTGTCGAGCAGACTTAAATCATTACCTATTAAAGTTTTCATACATGTAGTACTAAGGTCGTCCTGCTATTTTATCTAGTGGGAGGCAGTATGAGGTTATTTGTTGCTGACCACCTGACGGTTACGTCTTTTCTGGTTCTGACACCTAAAATTAAAATACAGGAGTGTTATACTTTTGAGATGGGGGCATACATGTTGTGGAAGACAGTAGTTTTAATGAGTTATTCGGTAAACGCAGGTTGCAGTATCATACCCAAATACTCTAATAAAACGATCAGAACGTATAATGGATTATAAAATCATGCACTGTACGCGTACAGTTTTAACGTGGAAATCGATTGCAGTAAACAGAAATACCGCAGCTCTTTCACAGATAATCTAATGGTAGAATTCGAAGTTTGCCGGAGGACTGAAATCAGTCTGGCTGACACTTTACTAGAATCAGCCTCTACTTCATATAGAACCATGACTGGGAAAAAATGCTATATTGTGCACTTTCAGCTAAGGCTGCCAACAATATGACTTCTCCAGATGTGTTACAGTTCCACCACGCGGCGCTAATGCCAGTATGGTGTTGTAAATAAATACCTAAGATTACCTATTGACCTAAAATTATTTATCACATGCATAACATGTTTTGTATTTTTTGTGTGTTGTGGAAACATTCTGGATTTCGTCGTCAGCTTGAGACACTTGCCCGGTTGGATTAATAGATGTGGACTGTAATTATCATGAAAACTGTATTGCAGTTCTTTGATAGAAACTTATTTCACTGTCAGTCCAGTGTTTACATATTTCCAAACAAATATTAGACAAATGCTTTTGCACAGATTCATTATGTTTTTGTGCTTGTCCGAAATCCAGGTGGCTTCTTGCTTGTAAGAGGATCAAGCAATCGTGACGTCTCTTTCTAAATTTTTTTAGAACACTCATATACTCCATACGGTACCTTGTGCCACGCACAAAACCTGAGCTAGAGAGAGGAAAACATCTATATCCAAGGTTCCCAATTTATATTATGCGAAATGTATGTCGTATAATTTAAGTTTACATGTACCAGCGTGTTGATTGAATCTGCCGGTGACAAGTCGAGGATTACGTATTGGTTTTGGGAGAAGTCTTCTACTTAACAAGGGGTGTGTTACAGCAATTGCGCAAGCATCAAAAGATTTACTGTTGTGAACTATGGCCAGCAACTTTATAACCCATGTAGAAAGCAACCATGTAGAAAGAAACCTCTTCATCATTCACCGAGTACTCAACAAACAAGCATATTTAATGGTCTCATGACAGTTGTTACTGTATATTTGTCTGACTTAATAAGTTCTCATTGTGCATGTGATCTCCGCTATCGTTAGAAGTATGTTATTGTTGGAATCACTCTCGGTACTAGAGAGATGTATAATAAGAAAATATTTTTAGAATGTTTACAGATGGCTGCAGAGCGTCTTCGACAGATAGCACACACTGTCTTTCTTTTCAACAAGCTTGCTGCGATGCTATCCGTGCATGGGCCATGTTCAGATGATGTGTCATTACTGGTCGCAGAACATTCTCTGGACATTGCGATGGAGATTTGTGGGTAGGAAGGAATTCGACCATTACCGTGAACATATCACAAGGCGGGGTTTCTCTGATACATAGGATGATTTCCCACGGATCCCATCAGCGAATGTCCGCATAATGAGGCTGCGATGCATCTTTCTCTGGGCTAGCCGTTTCATTTACGCCGTTGCGAGGACATCTCTGAGCTACTCGGACCCTTGTGGTAGTGGAGGCAACGTTTACACGATGTAGTCGCAGATATCGAGAAGAACTGCCTGTGATTCTACTGATACCACGTAAGTGCAGATCTTTTTTCAGCAGTAATTACATGTGTGCTGTTTGCAAGTTGATTGTTTGTCTTTGGGGAATTGAGTTGTAGACAGGCAATGGACTATATCTGCAGCTCTCGAAGGTCGCATTTTACCGTATAGTGAGAGGGCTGCAGCCACCTCTAGGATACAATGACATCAATATGCATGTTTATTTTTTGCTGCACTGTGGCTATTGCAGTCTCGTTTGAGAGGAGGGGATGTGTACATATACTTCGTATCTATGTGTGTCTTACACTCACGTCACACCGTCATATTGCGGGATTTTATTTCGCAACGCATGTCTGTTTCATTCTCCCTCGGAACACTGGAAGATCTCGTCTACTGTCAGTGTGCTTGCAGGACAGTAGTTTGTCGCTAAATTTTTCCCGATATGTCCAGTATAGTTCATGTGTAGGGAGAAGCATAGCAGTTACTGCATTCCCGCCCACGTGTAAAGGGAACTTCACACTAAAGTTACCAGTGTGATGAGCACAGAAGAATTAGTAGCCCTCAATTCGAATTTTTTTACGTCTTCTAGCAGTTTCAAACACTGTATAATAAGAATGCAGTAGTTTACTTGGTGTTACGTGGCTTTTTATTCTTCCTGTTACCGCTGGCTGACCAAGAGTGACACCGCCCATGCACAAGCGCTAGTTTTGAAAGCAGGACTGAGCTCCAGCAAAGCAAAGTTAACAGGAATTCGTGGAGCGGCTAGGCCCACGGTATGACATCATTTATTGTTTGCCAAGTGGTTCACATTTAAAAAAATTAATATTAAAATACAATCAAATAATCTTTTAGTAATCAGCAATTCTTAAAACAATGAGCGGAATGCTTTAAATTCAAAGGAGCACAATGGCTTAACCAATTTAACGTAGATATCGAAATGTATAAACAAATATGATACCTTAAATGTCCTCGGGTAACACAACAGTTTTAAATTTCAAACCCAAGGTTTAACGCGGTCCTTTAAGACACCTGACAAATTAAAAGCAAAATTTTTCAAGGTCAAATGTAGCAACGACTAGCACAAATTTATTTACTGGTAAAAAGTTTAAACAAATCTATGTTCAAGAAAACAGAATGGTTTTAAATTACTGACCAAACTTTAATGCGGTTCTTTGAGAGAGCTCACAAATTGAAGTAAATACAAGGGCCAGAAAATAGTTCGGCTAACCAGGTAAAACATGATACATGAAGGACACTGCAGCAAAAGGGATGCAAGCCAAATCGCAAAAAAGCGCGAATTCTCAAAAGATTTAGGACCACGCGAACCAGTGAAGACAAGACTTAAGCGGCAGCACCGTGCCGTAGTGCAGCTTCACGTTAAGCTAACGGAAGCTGTGAATCCCAAATGCCGACAAGTAACACCATGCCGCCGGTGCGCTCACCCTTGTCAGACCGGGCCAGTTGCACGCATAGACTGCAGAAACAGTAGCTGACCCATCAGGCAACAGCAGGATGCTTTAAAATAAGCGTCATGCGACAAGAAGATGTCTAGAAACACCAACTGGTCAATTAGTACGATAACACTCTTTCAGCAAATAGCTGCCTGAACAAGCAATCTCGAATAAGGTACAACAACAGCCGGCAGACGGTGATTAACAGACTAAGCTAAGAATTTCAAGAATAGAAAATTTAAACACTGCCGAGAACCAAGAATAAGTATGTTAATGTAGCCAGGCTACAAACAAAGTTTAAGTGCTCGAACAGTCCACTGGTGTACTGCCGGTCCATAGTGTCCAACGGGCACAATATTTCGGCGATCAGACATGTCGCCATGGTCAGGTGCGCTGACGAACTGAGCTCCTGAAGGCGGGCGGCCGTCCTAAATCCCCTTCCCCCGCGAGGCGTTCTCTCCGCGGTCCGCTCCCGCGGCCGTGCGTCGGCGGTCGCTGAGACGCTGGCAGTCTAATTAAAAAGAGGCTCAGCAAAGGAAACGGACGAGCGACCAGGGCGGACGAGGCAGTTACACAGACGCCACCACAGACGCCGACGCCAGCCTCTCAGCGCCCGCCGACGCGCGGCCGCGGGAGCGGACCGCGAAGAGGACGCCTCGCGGGGAAGGGGATTTAGGACTGCCGCCCGCCCTCAGGAGCTCAGTTCGTCAGCGCACCTGACGATGGCGACATGTCTGATCGCCGAAACATTGTGCCCGTTGGACACTATAGACCGGCAATACATCCGTGGACTGTTCGAGCAAGAAATACGCTGGGAGAAGTTGAAGAATCACACGGTTTAAGTAGATTTTAAATTTCAATTTTGAGCTTCCCTTCCGATTTGAAATTGTGGTTCTGTTAATAATATAACGGTCAGATACCAGTACAAGAATGTCCGCAGGCCCAATCAGGCTCCATTAGCCAGGTAAGGAATCTCGCCTAACACCCAAGGCTGCCAACACGGAGAATTTCACAGCACTCCAGCAGCACACCCCGTATTTTAATAGATCTGGCAAGATCAGAGTCTAAATTATAATTAAAAGAGCACATTAATCATAAATGTTCATGACAGCATCAGTAGCATCTTCGAGCGGAATCACATTCCCACCGCTTGCACAGAGGGTGACAGTAATAATGTTAGGTAGCATTTCGCAAGGAGAAACACTATTAAGGGAGAAGGTTCGCCACGCGAAAATAACTCCACTACCGGAGGCCTCTTAAAACCAAACAGATCGCAGTTAAATTACTTTTCAGGAAACTAAGCGCGGAGCCAAACTTCCCGGGAAGCAAAAATTCACAATTCAGGAAGAATAACGTAAGGCAGGGCAGTAACAACAGAGCCCGCAAACGCCGCCAAACTAGATCACACAACACGTCTCTCCAACAGGAAAGAGGTGCCCTTTCGGCGCACCGGAATGAGCTAGCCACTATACAGGTCTGCAAAAAAATATTTTTTTAAAGTTGTTTGAAATTTGGTAACTGACTTATGTACTTTTCAGTGCTGATTTCAGAAATGCAATCCATTTTTTTCTATTACGTCAGTTTTCTCACAAAAAAGGGCGTATTTTTGGGTATAATAACAAAATTTAAGCAATTTATCACATTTTTTCGAACGTTATAAAATTTTGTTTTATTTATAAATCATGTTCTAAACTACATTTCCAGTACTTCCTTATAATAGCGCTTCCGCTCCCTGTCGAAGCTTCTTTATTGTTTTTCTGGCTGTGAACTCGTTGAGGATCATCTCTTTTTTATCCAACAGTGGTCCGCTATCACGCTGACGTTCCATCTTCCTTGATATCTTCTTTCCATTTCTTGATGTCTTGCTGGAATCTTTCGCCGTGCTCTTCACTTACATCACCAAGGTTTACAGGTAAATAGTCAAGAAGTGGGTGGAGAAAATGAACTTTAATGCTCATGTTACAGCCTAGCTTCTTAAAGTTGTCGAGCATTTCTGCGATGACTGTATTGTACTTTGGATCTCTTTTATTTCCTAGGAAACCGGTAGCAACTAATTTAAAAGATGTCCATGCTGCCTTTCCTTTTGTTTCCATTTTGTCCACAAAGTTGGGATCTGTCATTAGTTTTCTAATATCTGGTCCGATAAAGATATCTTCCTTCAGCTTTGCCTCGGATAAACCAGGAAACTGTCCACAAAGATATCTGAAACACTTCCCTTCTTTTGGCAATGCCTTAACAAAGTGTTTCATCAGCCCCAACTTAATGTGAAGTGGTGGAAGTAACACCGTTTTGGGATCCACAAGACTTTTCCTCTCAACATTTTTAACCCCTACCTGTAAGGTTTTTCTTAAGTGTCAAGCTTTTTTTATGTAGTGTTGCTTTCTGTCTCTACTGTCCCATTCACAGAGAAAGCAAGAGAACTTTGTATAGCCACTTTTTTGACCAGGCAGCATTGAAATCACTTTTAAAGCACCACATGGTGTACATTTGTAGTCTGAATAGCAGAGTTTGCTTAAAACCAGTTCAAGGTTTTCGTAACATTCTTTTAAGTGAACCGAGTGTCCAACTGGTATAGAAGCATATTGCCATTGTGTAGAGGTACTGCTTTAAGGCTTCTTTTTGAAGAATGAATAAAAAGTCTCCACTCATCAGGAGAATATTTTATTTTGAAAGGTGCCATCAGTCCAGGAACATCACTGAAAAACACCAGGTCACCTTCTTGAGAGAAGAAAGATACAAACTCCTTTTCCCTCGTTTGATACCAAGAAAAGGATGTTTATCTTTCAATCTAGATCCTAAAACCTCTGCCGATTCTTTAGAAAGGCCTAGGGCTCTAACAAAATCGTTCAGTTCAGATTGTGAGAATGGAATGGGATCGGTTGTGCCAGGATCGTAGCAACCTCTGTCTTCTTCATTATCACCTTGCTGAGCCAATGGCTCGTGATCATCTATATCATACAAAGAATCTGGAGGACAGGATATTGGTACTTCAGGTCCATGAGGAACAGAGCAAATGGCTAATTGAATGATAGGGTAAGAAATATCCTTTTTGTTTTTCAAATTGAAACCTCGTACGTTGAGGACAAAAATAGTAGTCATCACTATGATTTTTGGGCTCCCTCCAAACCATTGGTATTCCAATACGTAAGGACTGCTTTTTACACTGAAACCATTGCCTCAGTTCTTCGACTCACACTGAACAAACTTCGAGTGGGGCCCAAGGCTTATCTTGATCGCCTAACTTTATACCAAAATAAGCGAAATATACATTTTCAACAAAATCGGAAATGTTTCTTTGTTGCTTTTTAACGGTATAGTTACCACAAATGTAGCAGAAGCAATCTGGCGAGTTTACACATCCTCTGCTAGCTATTGTCCATTGCCCATAAAACAACTTCACAACACAAGAAAACATTCACTACTTTAAAACACTAATAACAGCAACACGTGAACAGCACAGAGTGAAGAGGTACTGTGAACTGAAGGACAATAGCAGAAGCTCACTGCTTGGTGATGGCGAGGGAAGGGGCAGCGTGACAGACAGGCACTGACATGAAAATACTGCTGGTTTCTCCTAATTACTCTTTATTTTACGTATATCTAGTGTAAAACGGCACAATAACAGTTTGTGGAGATCCTAAAAACCAAAATTCAAACTCACTATAGTGCCGAAATATCGAAAAAAGCTAAAACTAGACAAGCAGTTTGTGAAATAACTGTACGTGATGGATTTTTTTTTACTATTTTTCCCGAAATCAGCGTTGAAACACTATAAAAAATCACTTAATGAATTTGAAACAGTTTTTACGTCGCAGACCTGTGTTATCAAAGTTGTTCCCTTTGCAACGGTTCCCTCAGAGTGAATCGGTCAAGACACCACCGGCGGGTGACAAGACATGTTTCCTTCAACCTGCTTCCTTCCTCCTCGTCCCTGTTGACTGTCCGTTCCGTCCTCGCTTGCCTCGCAAACATTTCAAGATCTCCGCCCGGCGACCAGAAGGAAAACGAATCAGACATTCAATCTACAGACCGTAATTGATACGTGCCTACACGGCTCAAGGACTGTGATTGGTCCAAAGGGAAAGGGGATGGGAGGGGAATGCTTGGGGCTTAGGCTGTCAGCAACGTTTATCAGCGAAATCGCCCACAGTTATCCACTGGTGAACGTGTAGGTGTCGGCGAGTTCTGACTGGTCGGATGCCACAGGATGCCCCTCCTTGAATGACTGATTTTGTAGCAGTGTTTTTGTGTCAGCCACCAAGTCGGTGATGATTGCACATGCATATTGTTTAAATAATGCAAATTTCTCTACCCTTCCTAGGGAGACTGCCTGGCGTAGCATTGGGCAGTCATGTGAAGCTCTCCCATTCACGTTTAGAGATTCAGTGGTGACTGCAGCCGCTCGCGGATTTACATACCCTGCTGCCGTCTCAGTTGGTCCGTCTGACACACAATATCCGGCGAATGCACACTCAATTTAAAAATAAATCATGACATCACACATTCTAGTAACGTAGTGGTAGCGCGCCCAGTTGGCCGTGCGGTCTAACAGACGGCTTTCCGAGCGGGAAGGAGCGCCGGTCCCCGGCACGAATCCGCCCGGCGGATTTGTGTCGAGGTCCGGTGAGCCGGCCAGTCTGTGGATGGTTTTTAGGCGGTTTTCCATCTGCCTCTGAAATGCGGGCTGGTTCCCCTCATTCAGCCTCAGCTACATTATGTCGGCAAACAAGTTCTCCACGTACGCGTACACCACCATTACTCTACCACGCAAACATAGGGGCTACACTCGTCTGGTGTGAGACGTTCCCTGGGGGGGTCCACCGGGGGTCGAACCGCACAATAACCCTGGGTTCGGTGTGGGGCGGCGGAGGGATGGACTGCGGTAGTCGTCGTGAGGTTGTGGACCACTGCGGCTGCAGCGGGGCCGGAGCCTCTCCGTCGTTTCTAGGTCCCCGGTTAACACAACATAATATAACATAACGTAGTGGTAGCTTCGCAAGGGTTTATCTACCTATCGCAGTGGTGTATTTCTTACATACACAGTATCTTTGGTTGGAATCCGGTAAAATTGCAGTGTTTATCGAATTTGCTGTGACTTCATTAAAGTGTGGTGACGTTATTTTCTACACCGATGTGTTCGTTTTTTTATTTTAAATACACAGTGGTATCACACACACATACTATTAATGCAAGATCAAAGGACAAAGAATTAGTCACCCCAATGTGCACTCACCGATGAATTGATAAGCCTTTGCAATGGCACAGTGATCGAGTTTGCTGAACCAGACACCCGCTGCCTGTACACGGACACAGTAGCGATCAATGAGGCATTTATATTTCAAGTGGACATTGTACGTAAACATGGGTAAATTTAGGGGTGTGACAGAGTGGCGAATACGGGCATTCGGTTTTGGCCGTGCCAATGGCCATACAACGTGTGATTGTTGGTTTTGCAGCTCACTATTCAGCTTGTCTAGAAGTAGTCGTGTAACACACGTGGCCGCAAAACACGACATCAAAATTTTGATCGGAAGAAGATCCTGATTGAGAAGGACTGGAGGTTCATTTTACAGCATGTGGATCAAAATCGTTGCCAAACCCCACAAGAATTGCTGCAGGTAGTGATCGAAGATAAAAAAGAATGGTTCAAATGGCTCTAAGCACTATGGGACTTAACTTCTGAGATCATCAGTCCCCTAGAACTTACAACTACTTAAACCTAACTAACCTAAGGACATCACACACATCCAGGAGGCAGGATTCGAACCTGCAACCGTAGCAGTCCCGCTGTTCCGGACTGCAGCGCCTATAATCGCACGGCCACCGCGGCCGGCGATCGAAGATCCATCCCAGTTTGTCAGCGAGAGAACATTGCGACGGGAACTGCATGAAATGAACATCTGAGTCGGTCACCTCGCGAGAGGCCATTGCTGACAGAGCCATTTGAGATGACTACAGCAAAGTTAATCGGGCTGAAAAGGTACGTGGTTGGATTTTTGAACGCTTTCTCTCCCTATTGTATCTCGATTGGCCTTCAAAGTCACCTAACATAATATGTGTCGGACATGTTAGACTAATGGGTAAATGCCGACATCAGCATCCCCGCAGTTTGGTGGAATTGCTCGATCAGATCCTCAGCAAGTGGCTTAACCTGATGCAATGTACCTGTTCAATCTTGTGGCCTCACTTCCTACCGAATCAAGTGAGTTATCCAGGGGTCGGAATTACATTCCATTTAATGATGCTTGTAATGATTTCTCTAGGGGTGACTAATTCTTTATCCGATCCGCAGGAGAGCTTCTTGTAAAGCTTGGAAGGTAGGAGACGAAATACTGGCAGAAGTAAAGCTGTGAGGACGGGACGTGAGTCGTACTTGGGTAGCTCAGTTGGTAGAGCACTTGTCCGCAAAAGGCAAAGTTCCCGAGTTCGAGTCTCGGTCCGGCCCACGGTTTTAATCTGCCAGGAAGTTTCATATCAGTGCACACTCCGCTGCAGAGTGAAAATCTCATTCAGGCCACCATTCCTCTGCAGACATCCAGATGCCTAACTGAAAGTGTTCCCAGCAGAGTTCAAGCACTCATAAAGGCGAAGGGTGGATACATTCATATTAATGTCCACTGATAGGTGAGCTGAAACTTTTGATCAGATAGTGTACTGGTATTGGAACAGTGGAAGTCCCAAATGGGAATATTTTATGAGGGGACGTCTATTTCCTGTATTTGAGTTACAGTCAACGGTAAACTTTTGAAATATTTGTGGAGTCTGGGAGATGTGAATTATTTTTAATTTAATTGTGGGAGAATATGCCCGAGACAGAAGCATGAAAGCCTAGTGTACGTGTAAACGTAATTGTAGCAGTGCACGCAACGGAAATTGCGTGACGCTGCAAGTGTCTAAATCTTTATAATCTTAAGTGGTGGTGAGGTGTTGTACTGTATGATAGTGTAGTGTTAATTTCCCACAACCTTTGATGCACACAAAATACTATGCCGACTTAGTGCACATACAGCGCTGACGTCAGAAGCTATCCTACACTCGTGGCAGTGTTCTGCGCTCATATTCTGTGTTTCGCTGACATGCATATGGTAACCAATGTATTGTATGAATCTCGTTAAGTGACACGCTTTTACAACAAGACTTTCAAATTCAGACAGCAGAAAAATTAGACGATACACAACTTACCCAAAGAAATGAAGCTTAAGAATAAAGAAAAGTGAAAAAAAATCAATCTAATAATTGCTGGATATTTATAATTAAACTTTCGCTGTTTGTGCCAGTGCAGGCGGAAAACTGTTTACAATATGGATACCCAATTCTATGGGAATGATGATCAGATTGTGCGCTGCAGGATTTGTGCTGTTTATAGTGTTAATGTCTTGACTTGCCGTTAGGCGCTGATACTGATAGGGCGACGCACGGTTGAAATAACAAGCATCAATATGCATTATAGCTACAGATAGGTTAATATGAGTCTGGATAAGGAAAGCAGGGCTTTACTCATAAAGCTGTTTTATATATAAAAAAAAAAAACAGCAATGGGACTGGTGCTATTAGCGAGTACCGACGTGTTAAAGGAATATGAAGAAGTGCACTTTCCGCACCAGGGTGGAACATGATTCGGAAGGTCGAATTAACTGGTGATTTGGGAATTGCCTTTGGAGAGGCCGACCGCCCATTCCGCCACAAATTGTTAAGAAGTAACTGGTGCCATGGTTGAGAATGCTGGACGCAAAGTGCCGTCTTCAAGCAATGCACAAGCTGTGACGCTACAGCTGAACATTCCATGGTCCACTGCTAGAAAAGTGCTGCGGTCAATTGTGAAATGGTATCTGTAGTGCAGTTATAGGCTGTTGTGGATTTAAATGGTTGTCATGTTAAGCAACGTGTTATTTCTCTTACGAGTGTTCTTACCAATGCTTCCACAGTGTTTCATTGTCCTATAAATCACTTGTGTCTACTTGGGGTCCTCTCAAGTAGTGAAAGGTGACTTGTAACCACCCTGTATTTCCTTACCGATTTTCTGTGATAATTTGCCTCAGGAGGTCGCCTCACAGAAACAAGCAATAGTTGTACAACACTGTGGCATTCCATTTGTCTTGGTAACGATTTTCTATTCGAGAAACGGTCTGATGGAACTGATATGTGTCACTAAAGACACCAAGGGTATCTCAGAAGAAGTCCACATTATGGAGCGTTGGGAAAGAAACATAGTTTGTTCTTTTTAGTTCTAGAAATTGAAATTTTTGGCATTATTGTTAGTTTTTTGGCTACCACAGCCTTTTACAAAGACCTAAAAGTAATTTGTGCCAACAGTCAGAAACCGATTGAAGGCATAGTGTTCATGGTCTTCAGTCCACAAGTCCAGTATTCAGCTCGCGAAAACGGAAATAAAATTTTGTAATTCTCTATGAAAAATTCAGGAGTCAGGAACCACTACGATAAGTAAAAGTCTACTTTCGTTTAGCTGAGCATATATTTTGAGAAAAATTCACATGCGCAAGAATTAGTTTGGAAAATCATTAAAGCTTGTTCTGCCATACTCAACACTTGACACAATTGTGAGACGACTTCTAATCTTTCTCCCTAATACATAAAGTTAATTGATCGTTTTTAAAAGCGGAGAATAATCTCAGACCCAAGATACGCAGTTAGATAAATTGTTAATCCAAGTAAGTGCACTTTTATACAGTTTCCCTATCCAAAGATGGTATAAGGTTCAAATGGCTCTGAGCACTATGGGACTCAACTGCTGTGGTCATAAATCCCCTAGAGCTTAGAACTACTTAAACCTAACTAACCTAAGGACAGCACACAACACCCAGCCATCACGAGGCAGAGAAAATCCCTGACCCCGCCGGGAATCGAACCCGGGAACCCGGGCGTGGGAAGCGAGAACGCTACCGCACGACCACGAGATGCGGGCAAGATGGTATAAGGAAAGCAAACTACAAGTTGTTTGGTTTTATTACACCATTTTTTAGAGGCAAACTAGCACACGAAACAGAACGCGGAGAACGAAACGTGGGCTTTCCAGATAAATTGTTAATCCAAATAAGTTCACTTTTACACAGTTTGCCCGCACAAAAATAGTATAAAGAAAGCAAATAAGAAATTGTTGTTTGGTTTTATTATAGCAATTTTGTACAGGTACTATAGACCATACGATCACAACATTATGCTACATATTATTATTACTGACACAATGGCAGCCTTCTGAAGAAGGGCACTATGTACTTGAAACCGGTAAAGGAAATAAAATCTCTTTCGTGAAACTGGTTGCTGATTATTTCAACAAACAGAAATACAGTTGCTGACGATGGATAAAATCCTAACTAAAAAAGTAAAACTTTATGAGTTTAATATTATATGCTTTTTAAAATTTCGTAAAAACCAAGTTTTTGAAGAAAGTAATTATCTGATCATGGTAAAACTCGTATTCTTTCACATTGGCTTAGTTTTATATAACCTGGTCAAGCTTTCCAATAATTTTTAAACATTTAATTCTAATTATGATTATTACGCAATCACTTTGTTCGCTCTGTTCAGGGCATTCATTAGGTTCTGCCGGCCTGACCTTGGCCGAGTGATGGAGAAAAATGAATGTCTCGCCCGTCACACCAGACATACTGATAAATGCTTGCTTCCCAACAAGATAATCGACCAAGAAATAAAGTGAACTGTTACATCCTTTAAGGTGGTATATATTCATCAAATATTGCACAATACTGTGATAGTACACCGTCTTATGGCTCTCAAAAAAAAACTGTTAATACACTAATTTGCTGTTCTACAAATTTCTTTATTTACGCTTCATTGATTCTTGTAAACTTCCCTCGGAAGTACACTGATGCACATGAAATTTCACCATGCTTATGTCGAGAGTTAATATAATATGCAGCAGAGGTAGACACACATTGTTGGGGTCGATAAGAGGTCCAGGTAGGAGTTCATTTCGAGCAAATCATATTTTCCCACAATTGTGGGCTTGTTCTGTCTCCGCTGTCTCACCTTGATATCTCCACATGTACCCCATTTGTATTTATGACAATACTGTCGTGTGAGTGGCAGCTTAAATTTTTCATGTGTCTTCTTCATATTAACTGTATGAGCAATCGCAACAGAGGAAAGTGCATTCGTCTTATGGAGAAGCAATGTTTTCAGACTAGCTTTTCCGGGATTTATGAACAAGTGCCACTCATTTGGTCGAAATCATGACCAAAAGTCTACATAATGGACTCGGTATTATTAAGAAACCATGTCACCTTCCTTGGAGAAATATTAAGAAAAAAACTACTTGGTGGTCACAATAAACAGCCTTTGTTATTGCAGACAATAACGTACAATTCTTTCATTGACAAAGTTGGAATCGCGGCCTGTTACTTCGACAAATTTAATTCATTGTTAAATGAGACAAAAAGAGTGACTCATATGATTCACAGTGGCCTTGAAATGGTACATCGGCAAGCATTTTTCCTCCGTTGTCTTCTGTGTGTTCGTTGCTGTGATAGTCTGCTCTCGCTACCACGCACTCACGAGGCCCTCGTCATGGCGTAAATTCACTATCGCATATAGGCGTTATAGCTGATGGTAAATTAGTGTGTTCCAGAGTTTTTCTTCCTTTCGAGTTGATACCATCCGTTGTTTGCCTGATAAAATTACAGCCTGTTGAGTGATCTGTAGGTTCCCTACAGATTACAGGAACAGCAAAGGAGCGTATCATAACAAACAGCACAAGTGTGTGTGTGTGGGGGGGGGCAATTCTTGTCCTGGTCGGGAACCTTACGCTCCAAATTCCAAATCAAGTTCATAGCACTTCTTTACAAGAAGTTGAAGTTCCTGTGTGATTTCAAAGTTTACTCTCGACAGATACAACAAAAACAATAACAAATTGCGCTTTTCACACTACTTCTTAACTGACACAGAGTAGAAACGGGGAGCGCGAGGTACCCGCGCGGTCTGGCGCCTTGCCAAGGTTCGCGCAGCACCCCCCGTCGGACGTTCGAGCCCTCCCTCGGGCATGGGTGCGTGTGTGTTGTCCTTAGCATAAGTTCGTTTAAGTGGGATTAAACAGTGTGTAAGCCGATCACCTCAGCAGTTTGGTCCCATAGGAGCTTAGCACAAATTTCCAGTACAAATGGAGTTAGAGCAACAAGCAGTGACTTCCAATATGTGTCAAAATTGTCAATGCTGAAGTACAAGTGACAACAATCACAACGTGATTCAAAATATTCAAAATAATTCACTGGCATTTCTTCCAAGCCACTTTCATTTGCTGGAGGTATCTTCGTGAACTGAGCGTCATTTGTGGTAATTCCTTGTACATTTAAGCCACAAAAGTATTCTGTTTAGAGTAACGAGCGAGGTGGCGCAGTCGTTAGTATACTGGACTCGCATTCTAGAGGACTACAGTTCAAATCCACTTTTGGCTATCCAGATGTAGGTATTCTCTAGTGAAATGCCTGGATGGTTCCCTTTGAAAGGGTACTGCAAGTTTTCTTCCCTATCCTTGCACAACACGAGCTGGTGCACCGTCTCGAATAAATTTGCCGACGGGACGTTAACGCTCGTCTTCCTTCCTTTTGAATACGCAATATTTTCACGGATTTCGATATACAGATACTAGCGAGTCAAAAAAACTCCGCATTATCGACAGAAACTGATTTCATTTCCGAATTCAGCGCCCACGGCTTAGCACAGAACACCACTGGAATTCTTTGTAACAAAATTTTCGCGACCAACATTATTATTATTATTATTATTATTATTGTTGTGGAACGTTATCCACTAAAACGAGAAAGTTACAAAAATGGTCCAGGAAGTAAGACATTACCAGTCTCTGTGCTTTCTTAGTTACACATCAGCACGAATCGATATGAAATGCATGTGGAGGCGAGGACTTTTTGTCAGAGAGATTCCGCGATGCATCGCTATGAAGGCCTCGCTGTATAACAGCAGTTTCATCTCGGCCACGGTCGCAGTCAACATCCCGCGAGACATTACAACCGTGTGAACTGTAAACAGAGTTGTAACTAACATGAGCGTGACGTCAGGGTCTCTCGAAGCCGCACAGACGTCGCGTCGTCCAGTAAACTGTTTACGTTGGACTGGTAGCCTTGAGAGAATGACTACCAACTTACTGAATGGACTTCTAGTTTACAGCTTACGTTTTGCTTAGTAGCTCCATCTCTCTAGTGCCTCCTCCGAGAGTCTCCATCCACATCCGTCCCATCTCTGTACGACGTGTAGAAATATGAGGAATTTGAGTCATTTTTGCATATTTTTGTATGTCCCTCGAGTTATAGATTGTTTTATCAGGTCACTACGTCCAGTGTCGAACGTAGAACGCATGAAAAATAGGAAATTTCCTTGATTTTTTCAAGTAAAATAAGTAATGGTATGTCTCATCATAAAGTGGTATCCCTTATACTTTTGTCTCGTGTCTATGACCACATCGGTTGCCCTCTGTCAAAGCTGCAACGGGTGGAAGGACCCCTTGCAGCCGGAACGCTGGTTATCGACGAGAATTCCCGAAGCCGTCCTTCTGGACCTGTAACCAAATAATTTCGTATAATATATTTTCTGTCAGCACACAAAGGAAAACTGAAAAATATTAAATTCTAACAAAATGGTAACGTGCAGAAAAAAAAGTCATTTTCTTCGCTCACAAAATAAACGCGTGCACCGAGAAAGTACTTTTGAAGATATCACAAAACGACTACGTATACTAACAGAGAACTCAATTAGAATTCATTTCCGATCAAAATCGAGTGTACCGTCCTCAAGTTAAGTTTCCTGCCAATTTGAAAAATTCGGTATCGAGAAAAACGTATTACTCTTTATAATTAAGTCAAACAAACCTCTTGTCAGCGAACCTTGGACCATACATCAATCTTTTCAATCCAGAAGGAGGCCATCTTCCATCTTCTTCGTGGCTCTTTGGCAGCTTATGTCATCCGCTCATCTGCTCGCTCGATACCTTTTTCGTCACCTTTTGTGCAAAAGTTTTGAGGCCGGTCACGTCTCAAGTTCAAGCAGGTTCATATTTTCCATAACGCCTATTCAGGCCATTGTTGAAATTACATGCTGCCACACTGGCCGCGATGTCGACATTGTTTCCGCGCTGTGAATGATTTTCGGAGACACTTTTTCACAAATCACTTTGTAACCCGATAACGGAGTTTTTTCAAACTTGGGATACAATGAAGCAGACATCGCAGAGAAATTTTTTAGGCAAAAGAGTCGTCTTTTTTATAATTTCAGGCAGGTCTTCCCTCCTTAAAAGACTACTCACCTTTTTTCGTTCTTGAACTAATCACAATTAGACACTTAAATATTCGGGAGGGAAAATACAGAGCAAGTTCGTTTCTAATAGAAAGAAAATTTATTTGCTTCATCAGATTAGTTTCATTCATTGGGAATTCCGTTGTTTCAACCGAATCTTTACTTCTGCAGTGAATACAAAACGAACATGGAAATAACAGGACTTGAAGGGGTAAGATTTAGTAACTGTGTCTAGAATTGTTCAGGTAGGTTCAGATAATTGTCCTACATGGAACGTCTAGTTTTCTACATACAGCTTATCACAGTCAGCGTTTTTTATCATTCCATACTATTCTGAAACAGTGAAAAAGAACCTTCATAAGTAACGGGACCAGATTTGCAACCTCATAAATTGAAATCTCACGTTGTAGTGCATTTACGGGAATGAACAACGGAATGAACGTCTTTCGATTTTCACCATTTCCTTTGACAAGCTTGGTTTTTTGCGTCACAAGTCGAACCGAGCCGACTGGACATTGGAAAAAAAGACCACGGAGTACAGTGCATTGTGAAATAATAATTGTGTGAATAGTGAACGGTAACATTATTGACAGTATTGCGGTCAGTTGTCTAACGTATATGTCTCTTAGCTCTTTCACAGAAATAAAAATTACTCGGCGCCTAATCATAATCGATTTAGTTGTAGTGGCAGTCAAATCATGAAAAGTCGAGGCCAAAAAACCAACAATATGGGCAGGATAGATAGGAACTCATCACATAGGGGAGGTATTGAGTCGCAAACAAACACAGTGAAGAGAATAGTATAAAAATTTAAGCTTTCGGACGATATCCTTCCTCAGAAGTAGAACTCTCAGACACGCTCACGCAACGGCTCACACACACACATGGCTACTGTCACTGGTGGCTAAAGCCCGACGAATGCTGAGAAATACATAGTTACAACGAATATTATTTGTAGCGTCACTGAAAATGATAACATTAATAAAAAATTAAGTAAATGAAGATTATAACAACTTGGAAAGCTAATGAGAGTTAAATTAAATATGGGCCCATCGACATGTTGCCGACGTTGTTTCGTCTACGCTGCAGAAGTTTCACTGAGAGGTCCTCACACATTCCTTATGAATGACTAGTTCCAATTTGTCACCGTGCGATTTCCATAAGTTTCCAACCCTGAAGAAAAATATTCGTGGCAGCCGATTTACTCAAGATGAAGACGTGCACTCCCGAGTACAAGCGTCGTCCGTAGGCAACCGCAGACATTTCTCCATCAAGCCAATGACCGTATGGTCCAACAGCGGGATAAATGCATTGACGTTATGGTGATTAGCTAAACTGTTTACTTACCTTCTCTTCATCAGTTTCGTTTTTAATCTGGTTGCCACTAATATTTAAATATAATTTATTTGTGGGGCCACTGCTTTAGAATATTTATTTTGCATTTTCCGCTTATTATTTTATGCTAAGTGGAAGAAATGCTCTTTTACATAAATGAAGCTGAAATTAGTACAATTATTTCTTTCTAGGTAGCCCCAGAGAGGTAACTAAGGCATAAGGATACCAAATAGGGCATTTACAAAGTTGCGTGACACAGTAAATGGAAGAAATGAAGTAACATTAGGCTCTAAAGCCCCGTCAACGGCGAGGTGATTTAGGTGGACCATAAATAGTTTCAAGCGAAACATCCGGGATTTTTTCTTTAAGTGTTGAATCTGCCACTACAATTTGATTTTCATTTTTGCCCATATTGTCTTTGGCTTTCTAAAATCGCGACTTTACCTTTGTAATGTTGTGTTGGATCATGGTATGCTCAGTTGTTTAGTCGAGCCAAGCCCTCTGAGCTGTCCATTTGTGGCACCACAAGAATCGTGTCCACGCCTTTCAGTTTCAGCTCGGGTTAGCTAATCAGGCTAATTATATGGTTAATAGACGATGTATCAGGAGAAAGAAAACTGACGTTCTACGGATCGGACCGTGGAATGTCAGATCCATTAATCGGGCAGGTAGGTAAGAAAATTTAAAAAGGGAAATGGATAGGTTAAAGTTAGATATAGTGGGAATAAGTGAAGTTCGGTGGCAGGAGGAACAGGACTTTTGGTCAGGTAAATACAGGGTTATAAATACAAAATCAAATAGGGGTAATGCAGGAGTAGGTTTAATAATGAATAAAAAAAATAGGAGTACGGGTAAGCCACTACAAACAGCATAGTGAACGCATTGTTGTGGCCAAGATGGACACGAAGCCCGCACCTACTACAATAGTACAAGTTTATATGCCAACGAGCTCTGCAGATGACGAAGACATTGATGAAATGACATAAAAGAAATTATTCAGGTAGTGAAGGGGGACGAAAATTTAATAGTCATGGGTGACTGGAAATCGAGAGTAGGAAAAGGGAGAGAAGGAAACGTAGTAGGTGAATATGGATTGGGGCCGAGAAATGAAAGGGGAAGCCGCCTGGTAGAATTTTGCGCAGAGCATAACTTAATCATAGCTAACACTTGGTTCAAGAATCATGAAAGAAGATTGTATACATGGAAGAAAAAAATGGCTCTGAGCACTATGCGACTTAACTTCTGAGGTCATCAGTCGCCTAGAACTTAGAACTAATTAAACCTAACTAACCTAAGCACATCACACACATCCATGCCCGAGGCAGGATTTGAACCTGCGACCGTAGCGGTCACGTGGTTCCGGACTGAAGCGCCTAGAACCGCACGGCCACATTGACCGGCATACATGGAAGAACCCTGGAGATACTGGAAGATATCAGATAGATTATATAATGGTAAGGCAGAGAATTAGGATCCAAGTTTTAAATTGTAAGACTTTTCCAGGGGCAGATGTGGACTCTGACCACAATTTATTGGTTATGAACTGTAGATTAAAACTGAAGAAACTACAAAAATGTGGGAATTTAAGGAGATGGGACCTCGATAAACTGAAAGAACCAAAGGTTGTACAGGATTTCAGGGAGAGCATAAGGGAACAATTGACAGGAATCGGGGAAAATACCGTAGAATAAGTAAGAATGGATAGCTTTGAGGGATGAAGTAGTGAAGGCAGCAGAGGACCAAATAGGTGAAAAGGTGAGGGCTAGTAGAAACCTTTGGGTGACAGAAGAAATATTGAATTTAATTGATGAAAGGAGAAAATATAAAAATGCAGTAAATAAAGCAGGCAAAAAGGAATATAAACGTCTCAAAAATGAGATCGACAGGAAGTGCAAAATGGCTAAGCAGGGATGGCTAGAGGACAAATGTAAGGATGTAGAGGCTTATCTCACTAGGGGTAAGATAGATACTACCTACAGGAAAATTAAAGAGACCTTTGGAGAAAGGAGAACCACTCGCATGAATTTCAAGAGCTTTGATGGAAACCCAGTTCTAGGCAAAGCAGAAAGGTGGAAGGAGTATATAGAGGGTCTATACAAGGGCGATGTACTTGAAGAATATTATGGAAATGGAAGAGGATGTACATGAAGATGAAATGGGAGATACGATACTGCGTGAAGAGTTTGACAGAGCACTGAAAGACCTGAGTCGAAGCAAGGCCCCCGGAGTAGACAACATTCCATTAGAACTACTGACAGCCTTGGGAGAGCCAGTCCTGACAAACCTCTACCGTCTGGTGAGCAAGATGTATGAGACAGGCGAAATACCGTCAGACTTCAAGAAAACTATAATAATTCTAATCCCAAAGAAAGCAGGTGTTGACAGATGTGAAAATTACCGAACTATCAGTTTAATAAGTCACAGCTGCAAAATACTAACGCGAATTCTTTACAGGCGAAAGGAAAAACTGATAGAAGCCGACCTCGGGGAATATCAGTTTGGATTTCGTAGAAATGTTGGAACATGTGAGGCAATACTGACCGTACGACTTATCTTAGAAGAAAGATTAAGGAAAGGCAAACCTACGTTTCTAGCATTTGTAGACTTAGAGAAAGCTTTTGACAATGTTGATTGGAATACTCTCTTTCAAATGCTGAAGGTGGCATGGGTAAAATACAGGAGCGAAAGGCTATTTACAATTTGTACAGAAACCAAATGGCAGTTATAAGAGTCGAGGGGTATGAAAGGGAAGCAGTGGTTGGGAAGGGTGTGAGACAGGGTTGTAGCCTCTCCCCGATGTTATTCAATCTGTATATTGAGCAAGCAGTGAAGGAAACAAAAGAAAAGTTCGGCGTAGGAATTAAAATCCATGGAGAAGAAATAAAAACTTTGAGGTTCGGCGATGAAATTGTAATTCTGTCAGAGACAGCAAAGGACTTGGAAGAGCAGTTGAACGGAATGGATAATGTCTTGAAAGGAGGATATAAGATGAACATCAACACAAGCAAAGCGAGGACAATGGAATGTAGTCGAATTAAGTCGGGTGATGCTGAGGGAATTAGATTAGGAAATGAGGCACTTAAAGTAGTAAAGGAGTTTTGCTATTTGGGGAGCAAAATAACTGATGATGGTCGAAGTAGAGAGGATATAAAATGCAGACTGACAATGGCAAGGAAAGTGTTTCTGAAGAAGAGAAATTTATTAACATCGAGTGTAGATTTAATTTTCAGGAAGTCGTTTCTGAAAGTATTTGTATGAAGTGTAGCCATGTATGGAAGTGAAACGTGTTCGATAAATAGCTAAGACAAGAAGAGAATAGAAGCTTTCGAAATGTGGTGCTACAGAAGAATGCTGAAGATTAGATGGGTAGGTCACATAACTAATGTGGAGGTATTGAATAGAATTGGGGAGAAGAGGAGCTTGTGGATCGGTTGGTAGGACATGTTCTGAGACATCGTGGGATCACCAATTTAGTATTGGAGGGCAGCGTGGAGGGTAAAAATTCAAGAGGGAGACCGAGAGATGAATACACTAAGCGGATTCAGAAGGATGTAGGCTGCAGTAGGTACTGGGAGATGAAGAAGCTTGCACAGGATAGAGAAGCATGGAGAGCTGCATCAAACCAGTCTCAGGACTGAAGACCACAACAACAACAGACGATGTATGGTTTATTTCAGTCGTGTTCTCTGCAGATTCGCAGAGTTAGTAGCTAATCATTCCGCGTAGAGAATTTGCAGTGAATTATAACGTTAAATGTTGGTCTTGTGCATGGTGACAGACTGACTCAGGGATTACTCGCTTTTCGGAAAGCAGAAGCTGATTTATAGGATTGACTAATATCTTCTGCATCTATTCCGTTACGCGTTTAAACATATTTTCCTCTTCTGCATTAAAAACGGTTTATTATCTTCCTGGAAGACATACAGGTATATCTACCAGCTGAAAAATTTTCCTGTCGGAGCATAAAAGAGGCGAGGTGATATAAGGTGGACTGTAAGTAGTTTCAAGCGAAACATCTGGGATATTTTCTTTTCGTGTTTAAAAAACTCTGACAGAAAAGTGGGACAGCAAGGCCTCAACTCTCATTCCGCCTTGCGCTCATTTAATACAGAAAATTATATATTATTTAAACCAGTCTCTCCTTATAGTTAAGCATTCATACATCACCTCCGTCTCACACCCACAGTTTACATATGTCTCTCTCCCAATATATGCCTCTCCCGTTGATTTAAAGTGTGTCCCACTGCCCTTGTGTTCTCTTTCACTTACACTGAGTTCCTTTGTCTTTCTTTTCCATTGCCATTGTCTCCTCCATACCTCGGCAGATCAATTCTGGGGAAGGAGGGTCCAACTTATTTTTTCTTCTTGTAAGGAGTTCATTATGTAAGAAGTTTACTGTTCACTACCCTACTGGAGCATATGTAATTTCGCGCTGCTTGCGATATAAAACATCTCTGCTGCAATAGAATCGCAGGTCAGAGCGGTGTCAGCAGCAGTAGTAATCGTTCGCTCCTACAGAGTAGTCGCTATAGTTCGTTGTTATGGAGAGTCGCAATAGCTCGCTGTTACAGAGAAGTCGTAGTAGCTCACATTATTCTTCATCGCCATGAGCGTACTTGAATTTGTTTTCTGAGATGTTAATATGAATTTGTTTCAATCTTTTCGTAATTTGTCAGCACTAATTAAGTCAGACTCGTAATGTTGAATTTTTTATGTGATGGTTTCCAGAAATGTTTTCTATAATAAGGTTTTTTAGAACATAATTTTTTACCAGTCATTTACTTGAATTTAAATATTTTACAAATTTTCCCAGATCATAGACATGTGTTGTTCAATAATCAGAGGACCAGCTATGCAGCTGTGTCAACAAGCAAAGTCAGTTTTTTTTCCAATAATGAAAATCTCAGACAAATGTTATTCAGTAGTAGTAGATAGGCCACTGCACTAAGCTGCGCCATTTAGGAGCAGACATATAGACATCGTTATCCGGCGACACCATTATGAGGTAAGAATTTTTCAGTTTATTCAGGTTGATTTCACAGGACCATGACGTAGCGCTGCTTACGTCCAAAATTTATCAGTTTCAATTCTCAGTCAATTTTGTACAGAAAATTTTTATGTACGGGAAGGTTACACTCTATACCGACGTGTTTAAAATTTCGGTGCAAAATGTGCTCTCCTTTATCTGCGTTAAAGTTCGTCGATCGGGAAGGGCCCAGATCCCCAAGCCTATGTATGGTCTCCACTAAACTGCATTTTTCATTTCCACTGTCCTCTCTCTCTTTTGATCCCACTGCCATTGTCTTTATCGATCTCTCTTTGTCTTTCACTGCCACTATCTCTCTCCCCCCATCACTGTCTCCCTGCTACACTCTTTCGGCATAAAAAACCTCAAATATGTTCGCATGTCAAAATTTTTGATCAGAGTCCTTTGAAGAGGAACATATTCGGTTATTTTGTACTTCAACAGGAGAGTTTTACAAAAAAATGGTTCAAATGGCTCTGAGCACTATGGGACTTAACATCTATGGTCATCAGTCCCCTAGAACTTAGAACTACTTAAACGTAACTAACCTAAGGACAGCACACAACACCCAGCCATCACGAGGCAGAGAAAATCCCTGACCCCGCCGGGAATCGAACCCGGGAACCCGGGCGTGGGAAGCGAGAACGCTACCGCACGACCACGAGATGCGGGCAGAGGTTTACAACTGGTTTCCTTTTTCTTCCTGTTACAGCAGGGCGTGATGTGTCTATAAAACGAATTGTATAGGTCAGTAAAATACTGAAAGTTTATTTATATACGTTGACACTCATAAACAAAAAGTACGTACGCACCATGTAAGTTTAACACTACATTGTTTGCTTTAAATATTTTCTGGACACTTTGCTCGTCGAACACAAGTAACTGATAACGTCAGGCTTATAATTTGTGTCTTAAAAGAGTACAAAATTTGTGACTAGAAATATTTTACTTAATTTTCAGTCTTTTGGCAGTCATTTTAAGCTCTTTTCGGGCATTTTAAGGTCGTTTTAGACCATTTTTTGTCACTGCAGAACCACTTCGGACGTATATTTACAGGCGTGAAGTGGCCACTATACAGAGACAGCGAGTCATGGAGTTTTATTGATGGAAAAATGCTGAATAAAAACATAGTTTGATGATCTCAAAACCCTTGCAATGACCCTAGAATCTCGCCGTGTGTTCAGTATGTCAATTACAACTAGATTTACGCCTCAGACAGGATACCTTACGTTCGTAAGTAGGGTAACTTCGAACTTCTGGATTCCGGTAACAGCCAATGATATAGGAAAAAGTTTTAAGATTCCTGAAGAGATGATCTTAAGGACATATTGTAAATATTTCAACGATTTGCCATGAATAGAAATTACAGAAGTGGCCATCCCCACAATTGGTACTTTTCATGCCAATAATCATGGTTTTTCGGGGTTTTCTAAGCGGTCGCACATGAAGAAGAAGAGACATTTTTATATGCTGCCTTAGGTCCACACTAGATCACACCTAATACAAGAGAAACAACTGATTTGCTCAGTTTGCCTAGGCTGGAGGAAGTGTGTAATGATTAGGCTGGTTGGTTGATCTGGGGAGGGGGGGGGGGGGAGGGAGGGGGGGGGGGGGTGGGACCACAGGGAGAGGTCATCGGTCCCATCGGATTAGGGAAGGATGGGGAAGGATGTCGGCTATGCCCTTTCAATGGAACCATCCCGGTATTTGTTAAAAAGATTTAGGGAAATCACAGGAAACCTAAATCAGGATGCTGGACACGGGTTTGAACTATGTCCTCCCGAATGCGAGTCCTGTTCCCTAACCTCTGCGCCACCGCGCTCGGTTGCAGTGTTAAAATTTTGGCCTGTACTGTAGGATAGCTACAGTATGCTCGGTCTTCCGATGGGTACCCCAACGTCGCTAGGTCAATGGCTATCCAAGACACTTGTCTCCATAGCTCCGTAACCAATAGAACCCGAGATATGACACCCTAAAAGTCGCATTATCGCGCGTGGATCTTTGGAACATATTGTTACCGTACAGTGTCGCGAAAAAAGCGATAACATATAATTTCGCTGCTTCCTCTAGGATTTCACATCATGTTAATCTATCACTCATGTGATCTTAGAGATTTTCCTGGACAGTTTTAAGAACAGTTTACAAGTCATCTGTAACATTTCTCTGAATGATTTCGCTCAGGCCAAGACATGTGTTTATTAATGTACATAAAGTTGTTCAATGCTGCCTTGCCGCCATCTAGTCCACAACTGTTGCTATAGGCTTCATCACAGTGAAAATCAGTCATGACAGAAATAGTCATATGGTTCAGTCCTACGCTAATACCGCTGTCCATTACTACACTCCTGGAAATTGAAATAAGAACACCGTGAATTCATTGTCCCAGGAAGGGGAAACTTTATTGACACATTCCTGGGGTCAGATACATCACATGATCACACTGACAGAACCACAGGCACATAGACACAGGCAACAGAGCATGCACAATGTCGGCACTAGTACAGTGCATATCCACCTTTCGCAGCAATGCAGGCTGCTATTCTCCCATGGAGACGATCGTAGAGATGCTGGATGTAGTCCTGTGGAACGGCTTGCCATGCCATTTCCACCTGGCGCCTCAGTTGGACCAGCGTTCGTGCTGGACGTGCAGACCGCGTGAGACGACGCTTCATCCAGTCCCAAACATGCTCAATGGGGGACAGATCCGGAGATCTTGCTGGCCAGGGTAGTTGACTTACACCTTCTAGAGCACGTTGGGTGGCACGGGATACATGCGGACGTGCATTGTCCTGTTGGAACAGCAAGTTCCCTTGCCGGTCTAGGAATGGTAGAACGATGGGTTCGATGACGGTTTGGATGTACCGTGCACTATTCAGTGTCCCCTCGACGATCACCAGTGGTGTACGGCCAGTGTAGGAGATCGCTCCCCACACCATGATGCCGGGTGTTGGCCCTGTGTGCCTCGGTCGTATGAAGTCCTGATTGTGGCTCTCACCTGCACGGCGCCAAACACGCATACGACCATCATTGGCACCAAGGCAGAAGCGACTCTCATCGCTGAAGACGACACGTCTCCATTCGTCCCTCCATTCACGCCTGTCGCGACACCACTGGAGGCGGGCTGCGCGATGTTGGGGCGTGAGCGGAAGACGGCCTAACGGTGTGCGGGACCGTAGCCCAGCTTCATGGAGACGGTTGCGAATGGTCCTCGCCGATACCCCAGGAGCAACAGTATCCCTAATTTGCTGGGAAGTGGCGGTGCGGTCCCCTACGGCACTGCGTAGGATCCTACGGTCGTGGCGTGCATCCGTGCGTCGCTGCGGTCCGGTCCCAGGTCGACGGGCACGTGCACCTTCCGCCGACCACTGGCGACAACATCGATGTACTGTGGAGACCTCACGCCCCACGTGTTGAGCAATTCGGCGGTACGTCCACCCGGCCTCCCGCATGCCCACTATACGCCCTCGCTCAAAGTCCGTCAACTGCACATACGGTTCACGTCCACGCTGTCGCGGCATGCTACCAGTGTTAAAGACTGCGATGGAGCTCCGTATGCCACGGCAAACTGGCTGACACTGACGGCGGCGGTGCACAAATGCTGCGCAGCTAGCGCCATTCGACGGCCAACACCGCGGTTCCTGGTGTGTCCGCTGTGCCGAGCGTGTGATCATTGCTTGTACAGCCCTCTCGCAGTGTCCGGAGCATGTATGGTGGGTCTGACACACCGGTGTCAATGTGTTCTTTTTTCCATTTCCAGGAGTGTAGTTAATACCCCATTCTTTGCATGAAACAAATTACAGGTGGAGAAATGTAAGTCATTGAACGCTGATCTGGAAGCTGATTATTGGGAATACTGTGCATTGTCTTTTTTTTCTTTTTTTTTTTTGTATACCAGTTACATCGGGAAACACGTCGTATTGAGGGGCCTCATATTTTCTGTAACATGGCGAGATTTTGTTATTAAATAATGTCATGGTCTCATTGGTTAATTATTCTTTTCGATACTTAAGTTAGTGGTGGCGGGTGTGAGGAAACAGCCTCATCGCACAGCTTTTAGCTATAAGTTGAAAGTGGATACATTATAAAAGGTGGTCAGGAACTGTCTTAAAAGCTTTTAAGGTTACTCTAGTCGAGCGATGTCGTTATTCTGAAGGAAGTCATTCACAAGATGTGCACGAAGGGGTGGCGAATTGTCGCCCATGAAGACAAATGCCTCGCCATTATGCTGCCGATATGGTTGCACTATCGGTCGGAGGATGGGATTCGCGTGTAGTACAGCCGTTACGGCGCCTTCCATGACCACCAGCAACGTAGGTCGGCCCCACACAATGCTACTCCAAAATAGCAGGGAACCTCCATCTTGCTGCACTCGCTGGACAGTGTGTCTTAGGCGTTCAACCAGAGCGGGTTGCCTCCAAAGGCTCCAACGATTGTCTGGTGAGGCCTATGCGACATTCATCGGTGAAGGGACCGTGATTCCAATCCTGAGCGGTCCATTCAGCACGTTGTTGGGCCCATCTGTACCGCGCTGCATGGTGTTGTGGTTGCAAAGATGGACCTGTCCTTGGACGTCGGGAGTGAAGTTGCACGTCATGCAGCCTATTGCGCACAGTTTGAGTCGTAACACGACGTCCTGTGGCTGCACGGAAAGCATTATTCAGTATGGTGGCGTCGCTGTCAGGGTTCCTACGAGCAGTAGGTGGCCGTCAACCACTGGAATAGAAGCCCTTGGGCGGCCTGAGCATCGACGGTTTCTGTCTCTCAGTATCTTCTCCATGTCCGAACAACATCGCTTTGGTTCACTCCGAGACGCCTGGACACTTCCATTGTTGAGAGCCCTTCCTGGCACAAAGTAACAATGCGGACGTGATCGAACCGCGGTGATGACCGTCTAGGCATGGTTGAACCACAGACAATACGAGCCTTGTACCTCCTTGCTGGTGGAATGACGAACTGATCGGTTGTCGGACCCCGTCCGTCCAACAGGCACTGCTCTTGTATAATGGTTTATATCTTTGGGCTGGTTTAGTGGCATCTGATACAATATCCACAGTCAACATCGATCTTCAGGAGTTCTGGGAACCAGGGTGGCGCAAAAATTTTTTGATGTGTGTAATTACAAAAACAATAACGTGCACAAAAATTTCTCACTCATATGTGTTCAGTATACATAAAAGTGCGTATCAGGGTAACTACCAATCCTGAACGGGACTCTTGATTATTAACATAATAAAATATGAGATACTGCATTACGCAAATAAACTACTCCAAGTACATACGGTAAACCAAACATATTCATTCATTCAGACCCGGGAAGACGTTGATGAAGTTTTCTAAGAAGCTCCTGTTCCTTACGTCACTCTGCTCAGTCAGGGTGTTAAGAATTTTTTTACTGACAGTACTGTAAATCTTGGTCCTTTGCTTCTAAAATGCAACTACATTCCTCACTACTGTCATTCTCTACCCCCGTTTTCTACTGCAATCTCTAGGCGGAAAAAATTTCCGATCACAACTGTTACCACTTTCCGGCCTTACTTAATCAAGTGCATTCGCTTGCTTTCTGAAATTTGGTGCACAACATCTGTCATATTCATTTAATCGAGACCAGGCTTCTGTTTTCACCTTATAGCAGTGATTTTAATCATAAATCGATACTATGTGACAAAATTTTCTGTCATCTTCACTTAATCGAGACCAGGCTTCTGTTTTCACTTTATAGCATTGCTTTTAACCATAAATCGATACTATGTGACAAAATTTTCTTTTTTTACTGAAAAACCCGATTTTTGAAGTCAGAAGAGTAAAAATGTTTAATACAGAGACTGAAGAACACCGATGTATGTTATTGACAACTCGATCCTGAGAGGCTATTCATCTTGTATGTCATCCTGTTTTTGAAGCCAATGTTTTACCTTCGATTATTTTTTCACCGCTCACTTATCTTTCTCTGTCGGATCGCTCCATGGGCAATATGAATGTTCCTCATACTCCACTTACAAAATAATAATTTAAGAATTAGTTATATAATGGTGTTTTATTCCTTAAGATCAGACGATGGACCTTATTTGAAATCATATTTCCTGCACTGAATGTATTATTTATGTTCACATAGGCTGTTTTCCAAAAAGATTGTTCAGTGACCAAACGATTCGATCCGTATTTGCGCTCTTTTGTTAATCGTTCTCTGAATATAGAAGGAATATATCTTCGTCAACATCTAATTCCGAACATCTTCATGGCTATATTATTTCAATGTGAGAATTTTACTAAACTTACACGGTCTAGAACTAGTGAACGATGACAGCAGACAACGAAAACATGTTAGTCTGAAATGCAATTATCTTTCTTCTCTTTCAGCGATGGGAATCAATAATGATATCTGTTAATGTTTTTAAAATTAGAACAGATTGCTTGTAAAAGACGATAATACCAATTATAGGAGAATGAAATTCCAGTCGCTGTTGGAGTTTGCCTTCTTGACGTAACAAAAATATGCACGCATTTGTTAATGTCGTATAGCTGGAGGACTGTCTCACTGTAGAACTTTCTCTGTCGAGAGAGCACGTTGCAACCTGTCACATTATGGGAGTCCTTTTAGTGACTGCCAAATGTTGGAAACCCTCATCGATTACCTGTCTATATACCCCGAATGCCCACAAGAGCACGAGACAATGATCACATGAAGCAAAATGTGACGTCCACAAAGTTGAGCCATTTCTGCATGGGGAATGTATTGTCACAAATTTAACATGAATTTGTCCTATTAAACCGTGAAGAGTTGTACGTATTAAATTTGTAAACGTACTTTATTCAAAGACACTTGCTGTAGGATGTAATGTTCACTGACAAGATTTTCAGTGAAATGAATATTGTCAAAACCAACGATTGAGCGATGTTTACTTATATTGATCGTATCACAGATATTAAGATGGGCAGAGGCCAAAAATTACATAGAAATGGTGTTACGTAATATGTCTATAAATTCATTGAGGCAACGAGAGGAGTTTATCACAATAAAATCTCTTAGGCACCACTTAAACTGCGCTTTATTGGTAGCTCGATATTCTATGATTTACGGAAAATCATCGAAAGTATAATATTTTGTGTAGCAGACATCATTTTAAACCAAAGTAAATGTCTTTAGGCATTTGTGTATAAGAGGCAATCAAAATGTTCTCGTTTGAGGGCGTAGCTGCAGTTTGTATGCAACGTAGCGCGACTCCGATGAAGGTACTTAAGGACCGACATGAAGGCTAGTGATTAATATTGTAACCTTCCCACAAAAATAATTTAAAGATGAACCAAATGTAACCTCCCCACAGAAATAATAATTAAATGAATTTTAAATATTGTAACCTCTGAACAAAACTGGTTCCCATTTATTATCTCTGTGCAGAAATGCATTCACATTTAATGTACCCACAAAAATTCTTTTCTCATTTAATGTTAAGTTCAAAATAGAAAAATTCCTAAACCCAAAAATAATAAAAAATTCAGTAACCTGGTAAATTTTATGACGACAGCAGCGCTGCGCCACGGCCCTGTACTCTGAATAAAAAAAGTAAAAATTCTTACCTCAATAAAAACTGCGAATATATCTACTCTTACATAAAAAATTTTCGGCACAGCTTCGTGCAATGCTGCCCTATGCTTTGTGATTCTTGAAAGGAATGATATTGGATTGTATATATTCTTTAAATTGAAATGAATGCTTTTTTTAAAAAAAATTACTTTATATTATAAAAAATTATTATTGGGGCATTTTTAAAAGAAATTGGATGACAGTTAACATACATTACTAGATATGCGCAAGGCTGCTTCTTTACCTTCTACAATAATACTCATCCTCCAGAGTCCCGACCAGAGCAGACTGCACACAAGTGCAGACACGCGCAGACTCCCGCACACCACTGCCGACTCACGCAGACTACTGAAGACTACTGCCGACTAGCGACAAGCAACAACTAACTACATGCAAAAATTTGGCAGCGATGGTGAGTCAATTGGACTTGCCATGAGCAACAAATTTTCCTAATTAACTAAGTTTGCAATCACAGAATATATACATATATATAAGTGCAGAACATGAAATAAAATATAGTGCACATGCACTGAGTACAGAACATACCAAGCAATGACAAAATGTATACGCAATGAGTACAAAACATATTAACAAATGACAAAAGTGCACACGCACTGTAGTACAGAACATATCAGGAAATCACAATATGTATAGGCAATGAGTACAAATCATATTAACAAATGACATAAAGTGCACACGCACTCTAGTTCGGAATATATCAGCAAATAACAAAATGTATATGCAATGAATACAAATCATATTAACTAATGACATAAAGTGGACATGCACTGTAGTCTTTTTTTTCTATTTTACAAGAACTAGGATAGGAAAGGGAAGGATTGCATCATGGTTGTAGCACATTAGGTTGCACGCAGCTGCACTGAAAGTCCATATCTTTCTACAGAAGCACAACACCAAGTGAGACAATCTGAAGTTCTTTTCCCTGAAGTATTAATCAGTGTAGCCAAGACACTGAAATGTCGTATTAATATTCCATGTTATCATTTTGGTAGTACATTAGGTACACCAAACAGTGGGACCATAGTAACATCTCCATCGCTCAAGGTGGTGGACAGCATGTCGTGTCAACACCACGTTCTTGTAAGGTACACCAACGTAGAATTAGTGCAAAAACCAAATATAGTGCTCCATGAGCATGAGGATAGACAGGACAAACGGATATTGCAGTAATTTCTGGTAATTAGGTCAGAAGGTGAAGGACATTAAGTCTTATGCTAGTCTTCATTGAGCATTACACTAGTCTAACAACTGATTTGGTTAATTAGTGGCACTCATCGCCCAGTTACTGAACATTTCTGTACCATGTATGAAGTATTACAGAATAATGTTCATAAGTAATCTGTTTACAGAGAACATTGGCACTCATTGACCAGTTACAAAGTCATCATTGAAAACAGGAGTTAAAGAGTGTAGCATCAAGCTACTGGTATTCATATATAGAGCATGAAAGTGATATAATACAAATTTAAAATATAAGAAACAGTGGCATTAATTGGTCAGCAAGTATTGAATATTACAAAACATTTTTCATCATTCAAGTGACATATGATATATTTAAAAATAATTATTGGCACTCATTGGCCAGTTACAAAACATCAGAAGCCATCAGTCAAAACAGGAGTTAAAGAGTATAGAGCATGCATGCATTATTACAAAATATGATTCACTATTACTCAGAACTCATCATTTAAGTGACATATGACATATTTAAAAATATAACACTCTGTAACTATTACTCAAAGTCTGTGATTAGAAAACATCACTCAGTCTTACTCATAACTCTCTTAGCATTATTTGGGACTGGTAATACATTTTTTTCTTGTACTAGCAATGCATTGCATTGGGATCTATAATTAATTGCTGGGGCATAACTATATTTGCTTTTGACTTATTGCTGCAAATGAAGATGGGTTATGTCATTCGTCATGAGTCAGCTGTAGCAAGGTTATGAAACAAATAGAGTATATGTGATCACATTCATGAATGATACAGGTTTAATGACCAACTGCTTATAGCACATTAATTTCATTAATAATTTCTCCTGCAAAAAATACAAAATGGATTATTAAGCTGAAAGAAGAAACGCATATTATACTGAAATGTAGTGAACTTCGAATTAACAGGTAATGAAATGTGTATTAAATATATATGTTCTCTAGCTGTCCTTTCCAAAACCTTCAGTCATCATACCATGCAACATAAGACATACTGTCAAAACGAACTGCAACAAATACTTAAATAACTACATATCATTTCTTAACTAACAGTAAATATATAAACTTCATCTCCAAAGAAAAACTTCATTATCATTACTATCATCACCTGCAAAGAAAAACTTCATTATCCATATCACCATAACTCCATTATTATCACCTGTAAAGAAAAACTTCCATATTAGCATATTCTTCATCACTATTCATCATCATTCATTATCATCTGCAAAAAAAAGTCATTTCATTATTCATTAAACAACTATTCATAGTATAGATTTCCTTATTTCTAGCATATTTCATCACTAAAACTAAGATGTGTAGTTCTGTCTGACAGCCTGCATCAATCGCCTCGTATTCTGAAAGAAAAAATTAGTTAAGACCGCTATCAGACGATGTGTACAGTATATTCTTGTTAATGCTTGTTAATTCTGATCCATTTACTCTTCGTGACGAGGTATTGCATCTTCTTTCGTTCATTTCGTAGGTGAAATTCCCATTTCTGTTTAATTTATTTCTTTTACACGTTATTTGTTTATGAAAACGATAAACAGTG
Source organism: Schistocerca americana (assembly GCF_021461395.2). NCBI lineage: Eukaryota > Metazoa > Arthropoda > Insecta > Orthoptera > Acrididae > Schistocerca > Schistocerca americana. Next base: position 367,973,727 of record NC_060124.1, on the reverse strand, counting down.
ATTAATGTCTTGCATTTAAATCATATACCCATAAAATAAAAACTGGTTTCTAGTGATATAATTAAGCGTACAGCATAGCATGACAGAAAACGTAATATGTCAAAAACATAGACAGTGTTCGGATGCAAAAATGTACACAGAGTATCACAATGTAGCAGCAAAAAAGAAAAAAAAATGTAAAATAGTCACGATGCTGAGATATCACAAGGCAAAATGTCAAAATCAACTGGTGTTTGTTACATCTTAAATATTTCATAGTGCATACAAACAAAACAGGAAAACAATCATACATACACGAAAAATGGAAAATGTGCACGGTCTGATGTGTAACGACAAGAAAAGCGACCTGTTAACCTTACCTAGCCGGGCACTTACCAAGAAAAAATACGATAATCACCAGTAAGTGTTCATGTGAATATAATTGCACAAGTGGTCATAAGAAAATTAGTAAATGGCATTACAGTGTGATAAATCATAAAGTATGTTCATTCAATAAAAGGTTTGATGTTGGATTTGTGGCGGTTCCCATTGGTTTTTCTGGTTCTCAAAGTTTCGACGTGTACTACATCGGGGTGAGGAACGCTGCGAATCCGATATGGACCTGCGTATAGAAGTTCAAATTTACTACACCTACCTTTTCCTCTATTGGATAAATAGTGTGTACGTACTAATATCTTCTGTCCAGTGCGAAAGTCACGGCGTGTACAAACCTGTTTTTGCTGTCTTCTCCGGCGCTCTGCGGCACGTTTGATGTTGTTCAGCGCAATGTAAATTATTTCATGGTGTCTCAGTCGACGAGATGTAGGAAAGGTTACTAATTCTTTAATTTTGTTAGGAGGTTCAACATTTTTCAGTATAACAGACGGAGATAGCATAGTAGATTCATTTGGTATGGAATTAATTACATCTTGGAATGAGAGTATGTGTGTGTCCCAATCAATATGTTTTTTATGTCAGTATATTCTACACAGTTTACCAATTTCTTTCATTAATCGCTCACAAGGGTTCGAAGAAGCGTGGTACCTGGATATATAGATCGGAGAAATGTTTATAGCTCATAACATACGTGTCCATATAGCAGATCGAAACTGTGGTCCATTGTCGGAAATTACTTTCAACACATGCCCTACATGAAATAGAAAATGTTTTACAAATGCTTTCGAAATAGTTTTAGCACTAGCTTTGCGTAACGGAGTGAAGGTAACAAATTTTGAAGTGAGTTCAACAGCGACAAAGATGTAGCAAACACCTCTATTAGTTCTGGGAATCGGACCAAAAATGTCTACAGCGGCCATATGTCTCAATTTAACAGGTACAATGGGATGTAATTGGGGAATATGTGAAGTCGTGTCTGATTTAGCTTTCTGGCAGATTTTACATGACGCTAAAACTCGTCGTATACGTTTCTCCATGTTGGTAAAATAACAGTTCTCTCTCAGTATAAGAAAACATTTTCTGGCTCCGTAATGTGCGTAACTTATATGAGTATATCAGATTAATTTGTTAACAAGTTCGTCAGGAATGCATAATAACAAATTGTTGCTGTCAGGATGAGAGCGGCGAAACAGAATGTCATTGCGTACAGTGTAATGGTTTCTAATGGTAACATTATTCCTATCATGCCAAAGGTGTTTAATTTCTTTCCAAACGTTGTCTTTACTCTGCTCTTGTGCTATGTCTGGTAATGACGACGAAATGAAATTTTCAAATGCAACTTGTTGAATGTACATGACGCTGAAATTTGCTTTGCAGAAGTTGGTTGCGATGTCTTGCTGATTGTTGTTAAGAGAACGGGATAGTGCGTCTGCTACAATATTTTGTGTGCCGGGAATGTGAACAATTGAAAAATTAAATTACTGTAGATAAAGTTTCCATCTGCTTAATCTGTCGTGTGTAAATTTAGCGGAAAGTAAAAACTGTATCGCTCTATGATCTGTGTAAACGGTAGTGTGTCTTCCATAAAGAAAATGCCTAAATCTGGTAAAAGCCCATACAACACATAATGTTTAAAGTTCTGTAACAGAATAATTTCGTTCAACAGGTGACAGAATGCGACTTGCAAAAGCGATGTTTTTAATTACTGTACAACCATCTTCTTCAATTTCCTGAAAAATATGTACGTCTAAAGCGGTGTTAGAACTGTTGGTGGCAATAGAAAAATTTCTGGTAAGATCTGGGTGCGATAAAAGTAGTGCATTCAACAAAGCATGTTTCAAATAACATTTTCGTGAACAAGATTCTGCGTGTCAAAAGTATTGCTTGCGTTACTGGAATATGCAACCTGTACAGTATCTAGTCAAATTCTATCTGACGTGTTATTATTTTCAGGAGGATGCTGTGGCATTTCCACTATTTGAGCTGTTCTGTTATTTCTTCTTGACGTCTTACGTTCTGGATGATACCTACTGTCTGGTTCATTCATGATAATATGTTGTTGCTGATGTTCTTGCTGCTGATTAGATCGACTGTTATTAAATGTACGCTGAAAATTGTGCTCATTATTTTTACGTCTGTCGTGATAGTCATTTCTATACGGCGCATTGCAATAGGAATTGAAATAGTGTGTTTTCTGTACGTAGTTATTTCCTTGTTGCTGTGCGTTACTATTTGTTGGAGCTGACGCTATATGCGTACGCGGCGAAACATTAAAGCTTGGTTGACCTTGTGCATTACATTGTTGGTTAGGTATGCTAACCGGCTGGTTTTGTTGCTGTTGCGGTGAAAAACCTCTATTGTTACTAAAATGCGTTAGTGACTGCTGAAAATTTTGCACATACTGATGATTAAATTTTTGTCTGTTATTAAAGTTACGGCGATAGTTGTCATTTCGGGAGTGTCTAAAGAGAACTGTCACTTTCGGTAAAATTTGTCATATCGGGTTTTCATTACTCATTCTTAATACTAGGTAGAGCGATAGTTGAAGAGCTGTTCTGATAGATATAAAGGATAGTAGAAGAGAATGCAGCAGTGCAGAAAACTAAAGATGAAACAGCACTACTACGGCTCGGGGCCCTGTGCACGCTACGGCACATATTCATTAAAGCGCAATGAATCCCCTGAGGTCAATTACGCGCAGCAAATAAATTTTAGTTTTTGCGTTACAGGCAATGCCGTTGAAAATTCAGAAGCAAATTGCTGTATCCATGCTAATTCTAATTTATGCATTACAGGCAATGCTGTTGAAAATACAAAGGCAAATTGTCGTATCCAGTTCAATGCGTGTACCTGTGCTTTGTCATTTTTAAATACCTTAGATTTTCTTACGGGTAAAAATTGCTCGTAATCAACGTTATCGTCACTGAATGTGTGAACAGGTTCAGAATTGCATAAGAATCTGTTTGTCTGTGTCTTTTCGGATTTTAAGTCATGTAGTTTCTGTAAATTACTTAAGTTATACTGGCTGTACGAGTGTGAGAAATGATCGGAATGTGGCGTCTGTTGTGATGTGTTAAACGCTGAAACATTTTTTATCTCTGTTACCTCTTGCTGTAAAGTCGACAATTTTCTACGTAATGTATTATTAGATGAATCTATCTCACTGATTGTCTGCTGTAGATTTTGGAATTCAGGTGTTTGATTAAACGAAATCGGTGCAGTATCGTCTGATTTGCTGTCATTATTACTTTCAATAACGTCAATACGACTGGCCAATTCATCATATTTTTCAGTCAGTATTTTTACCTGATCATCGTTTTTAGTGTCAGAAGCATTATTTTGTTTTTGTATTTTACGTGTGGTTTCGTTCAATTTTTTAACGTCAGCTTTGATGACAAAGGAATCCTGTGTTAGTTCTAATTGTTCGAGTCTGTCGGTCACTGTCTGAAAATCTACTGTGTGTGTATCTGTTTTTGATTTAAGATCGGAAATTTCAACACGCAATTCGGTGTTCAACTGTTTGATGGTATTAATTTCGTCCGATATTGTAGCAATATTGTTGTCTACTTATATTTTTCCTTTCGTAAACAATTTACGTTTATCTTCCTGTCTCTGTGCGGTAATTGTTTCCATGACTTCTCGCTTTACTTTATTCTGTTCCTGTATAAATTTACGGAAACGCGTTTCACTGTTTTGCAGGTGGTGATTAAAACGTTCGTCAATTTGACTGTTCTGTTGGTCGAATTTCGCGTCTACTTTTGCATTCAGTGTGCGTGAAAGTTCTGCTGTCATCAATTTAAACTCGTCGCGTAACTGTGTTGCTTTTTCAGAGCATTGTTTACCGAGTGCACTAATTTCGTCTCTAAGTGTTTCTGTTGTAGCTGTTTGCATATCCCTTAATTCTTGAGCAACAGATCTAATTTCTTCACTACTTTTCCTAGCACAAGCCTCAATTTCCTCACGTAACTGTTCTTTAGTATCATGACATTGTGCGGCAACGGCTGTAATCTGTTCACTAAGCTGTCTGGAATTGTTGTCTAATTTTTCATTAAGGTTGTCTTGTTTTTCATTATGTTGTTTGTTCTGTTTACTAAGTTGTTTGAAATTTTCATTAAGTTGTTTATTCTGTTCACTAATTTGTTTGTGATTGTAGTCTTGTCTTTCATTCTGTTGTTTGAAATTTTCACTGTTTTCTTGTCTGAGATTCTCGTTAAGTTGTATCATTAATGCTATGACTCGATCCATGTCAAAATTAGCTACTGTATTCTTTGTGCTGTTTAATGGCGTACCTGCAATTGTCACGTTTTGTATATTCATTTGGATATTCTGTGATTCTTGAAAATGTTTGCTAGTGAGATGTGCACTGTTAGTCACTACACCGGAATTAAATAAATCTGACGTACTTTGAGTGCACTGTTCATTTTCATTAGAAAATTTTGTCTGTTCGTCACGTAAATTTTGCAAACCGGGTGTATCAAGCTGGGCAGCGTTCATTGTAACAGAACGTCCCGCGTCATCAATTGTCGTCAAATTAACAGAGGACACAATCGAATTCGTTTGTTCATCACTAGGATAAAAATCATTACTAGTGGTCGGTACGCACTGATTGTCTGTAAATGGAGGATTGTCATCATTACACTGAGTGTCGCAAGTACTATCGGTCATATTATTTGAGTCGGCTATTTCACTCATTACACATCGCGATGCACTGTTAACAGTTTTTCGCGGCATTTTTCACAAAACAAAACTATTCACGAATGAAACAAAGACAATGCAAAATGCAACAAACACAAATACAACAAAGAGCAACGAATTGCCGATGATCTGTGGAAGAAAGAGTGACAAATTAGTAAATGCGTTGCGCCAAATGCTAATTACATGTAAGTAATTAAGAGCAGATATATGACGACTTCTCAGAAGATTCACAAAGAAATACGATCCTGGCCGGATGTCGCCAAGTGTAACCTCCCCAAAAAAAATGGGAAATGATAATTGACCATGAACCCACACAATAATATTGATTAAACATTGAACCATGAACCAAATGTAGCCCCTCAACAGAAATAATAATACCTGGTAAATTTTATAAGGGCAGCAGCGCTGACCTTCGGCCCTGTATTCTGAATAAAAAAGCAAAAATTCTTACCTCAATAAAAACTGCATCTATATCTGCTCTTAATTATACATTCTTCGACACAGCTTCGTGAAATGCTGGCATATATATATATATATATATATATATATATATATATATATATATATATATATATATATTTGATTCTTGGAGGCAATGCATAGGAAATATTCTTGAAATTGAATGTTTTTCTTTAAAAGAGTTACTTTATAAAAAAATTATTATTGGGGCATTTCTTTGAACAAATTGATTGCAATTAACATACATTATTAAATACGCGCAGTGCTGCTTCTTTACCTTCTACAACAATACTCATCGTCCGGAGTCCTGACCAGAGTCGCGACCAGAGCACACAGCCGACGCATGCCGACTCCCGCTGACTACTACCGTCCACTCGCTTCTAAAGCCGACCGACTACTACTGTCGACTCGCGCAGACAAGCGCAGACTCGCGACAAGCAACAACTAACAATAAACTACTCTCTGGTCAGAGATTCTGTCATGCCTCGCCCATCGCCGGCGAAGCATACACCTTACAACAGTTTCCTCATCAGTCAGAATGGAAGATCTTCAAAATGTTCAAATGTGTGTGAAATCTTATGGGACTTAACTGCTAAGGTCATCAGTCCCTAAGCTTACACACTACTTAACCTAAATTATCCTAAGGACAAACACAAACACCCATGCCCGAGGGAGGACTCGAACCTCCGCCGGGATCAGCCGCACAGTCCATGACTGCAGCGCCTGAGACCGCTCGGCTAATCCCGCGCGGCGAAGATCTTCAACTCCTTTGTTGATCATGAACATTAGTTCTGCCTCCACTAAATTTCCCACACCACTTAAACACATTAGTTACGTCCTAACACTTTCGACGTAAACCGTTTTGATTCGTGAAAAAATTTCAGTATGTGTTATTCCTTCCGCGAGCAGGAAGCGAATCACAGCACTTGGCTGACACTTGTGGGATTTCTTATCGACATCTTTCAAGCAACTGGACACTACAATGGAGTCTACGTACTACCGTGTTCCTGTGATGCCCACACTCTGATCGGGGGACCCTCTTCACTACTCGTTGTAGCAGGCCTCAAAAGCACAAAACCACAGTCCGTTGCGGTCGTAGAACACTTACTTCCTGAACGTGCCTCGTATTACAGGATGTTTGCAAACAAGACCAAAATGTTGTTATTATTTTCTTGGCTGACGAAGGACAAACACCGGTAGAGATCCATCGAAGAATGAAGAACTGTATGAGGCAGCATGTCTCTTGATCACCACGTCCGAAAACAGCGACTCGAGTACCCGTCCTAGAATCCTCTCCTCATGCGACTATCACATCTCCGATCCTTCAGAAAAGGCCTTGAAGCGTCTACGATTCCTGTCGAACGAGGATGTGCAGGAGGAAGTTACAGACTGCTTCACGCAGCGGAACACATGTTTTATCAAATGGATATCTTCAACCTGGTGCGTCAGTAGAATGATAGCATCAATACTGAAGACGATTTTCCATGATTGGCATATTGATTTTGGATTTTAACTCATTTTATCCCACTGTTCCATTGTAGAATCAAAAGTTTGTAATTTTTTTGTGCGCAGGGATTTTAGTTTTTGCTGCTGGCCTTCTGCATGTTCCTTGCTTTTACACAAAACTGCCAGTCGTGCTGTGAGCATCTGCATACCAACATTGTTGGTGCTGTAGTACTTGCTGTTTATGGAAAAATGACTACAAGGAAAGGATAAGTAAGTTTTACTATATTTGACATTGGATAACGATATTATAGTTTCTAAATATGAGGTATAAATACAAGAATGATAGTGTGTGTGTGTGTTATTTGTTCATATCTGTCATCAACAATGGGTTATAATGCGTTATAGCTGAATGTTCCAATTTTGGAAGAGTGGGATTGAATGGCTACATTGAAATAACAGTAAAGCAATTGCATTTTAGGTTGAGTGCCGATGAAATTGTAGCATTAATGGAAGAGGATATTGATTTTTCTGATGCTGATTTGTATATAAATCTCCCTGAAGGCCCATGGCCGTCAGATGAATATTCAGGCGACGAGTGTGAAAGTGATATGATCTAAGTGCCGACCAGCCAAGATCTGAAGCAGAAGCAAAACTTACAAAATATTGTGATGGGGAAATTGTTACCCAAGAGCTAAAATTACACAGTAGTATGAATTGAAGATTTTGATTAGGAAATACACTTATTAGAATTTTCTAAGTTATTTATCTTTAACTATATAAACATTATTTATAGTTTCTAGAAAGTTGATGTTTTATATTACTGATAGATTAGGAAGTCTAATGAGCTATCATGTTCAACTTCCGATGCTGCCTGTATTGATAGTGTTCACTGTCTAAAATGTACACGAAATACTATTCCTGTTACTGGCATCTTCTTGGGATCAAACGGGTTAAGGAAACTTTTTGATTGCCTCTTGTACCAAAGCGTGCTGAAAGGCAGTGCCTCCGATTTTTTTTATGTGAAAACTCTCAAAGCTTTTTTAATAAAACAAATGCTTTTAACTTTCAACATCTTCATTCACAATGACTAAGTGCGACGAAAAAATTTCTTCCAGCGAGGACCAGTTTGTTGACAACGTCACTGTAGAATGTTTGACTTTGTTGACGGAGCCACGTCTTCTTTGCGAGCACCACTACATTACTATCAAAGTCTACATCTACATGATTACTCTGCAATTCACTTTTAAGTGCTTGGCAGAGGGTTCATCGAACCACAATCATACTGTCTCTCTACCATTCCACTCCCGAACAGCGCGCGGGAAAAACGAACACCTAAACCTTTCTGTTCGAGCTCTAATTTCTCTTATTTTATTTTGATGATCATCCTACCAATGTAGGTTGGGCTCAACAAAATACTTTCGCGTTCGGAAGAGAAAGTTGGTGACTGAAATTTCGTAAATAGATCTCGCCGCGACGAAAAACGTCTTTGCTTTAATGAGTTCCATCCCAACTCGCGTATCATATCTGCCACACTTTCTCCCCTATTACGTGATAATACAAAACGAGCTGCCCTTTTTTGCACCCTTTCGATGTCCTCCGTCAATCCCACCTGGTAAGGATCTCACACCGCGCAGCAATATTCTAACAGAGGACGAACGAGAGTAGTGTAAGCTGTCTCTTTAGTGGATTTGTTGCATCTTCTAAGTGTCCTGCCACTGAAACACAACCTTTGGCTCGCCTTCCCCACAATATTATCTATGTGGTCTTTCCAACTGAAATTGTTCGTAATTTTAACACCCAGGTACTTAGTTGAATTGACAGCCTTGAGAATTGTACTATTTATCGAGTATTCGATTTCTTTTGGAACTGATGTTGATCACCTCACACTTTTCGTTATTTAGCGTCAACTGCCACCTGCCACACCATACAGCAATCTTTTCTAAATCGCTTTGCAACTGATACTGGTCTTCGGATGACCTTACTAGACGGTAAATTACGGCATCATCTGCGAACAACCTAAGAGAACTGCTCAGATTGTCACCCAGGTCATTTATATAGATCGGGAACAGCAGAGGTTCCAGGATGCTTCCCTGGGGAACACGTGATATCACTTCAGTTTTACTCGATGATTTGCCGTCTATTACTACGAACTGCGACCTTCCTGACAGGAAATCACGAATCCAGTCGCACAACTGAGACGATACCCCATAGGCCCGCAGCTTGATTAGAAGTCGCTTGTGAGGAACGGTGTCAAAAGCTTTCCGGAAATCTAGAAATACGGAATCAACTTGAGATCCCCTGTCGATAGCGGCTATTACTTCGTGCGAATAAAGAGCTAGCTGCGTTGGACAAGAACGATTTTTTCTGAAACCATGCTGATTACGTATCAATAGATAGTTCCCATCGAGGTGATTCATAATGTTTGAATAGAGTATATGCTCCAAAACCCTACTGCAAACCGACGTCAATGATACAGGTCTGTAGTTCGATGGATTACTCCTATTACCCTTCTTAAACACTGGTGTGACCTGCGCAATTTTCCAATCTGTAGGTACAGATCTATCGTTGAGCGAGCGGTTGTTTATGATTGCTAAGTAGGGAGCTACTGCATCAGCGTAATCTGAAAGGAACCTAATCGGTATACAATCTGGACCTGAAGACTTGCACGTATCAAGCGATTTGAGTTGCTTCGCAACCCCTAAGGTATCTACTTCTAAGAAACTCATGTTAGCAGCTGTTCGTGTTTGAAATTGTGGAATATTTCATTCGTCTTCCCAAGTCCTAGAAGGTGTTTTTTGAATTTTCGTCACAGATTAAAAACGGGCGGAACCAAGTCGGGACTGTATGGACAGTGAACACAAGGAGTCGAATTGATGCAGATGTCGCAGCGTTTGTGTACGGTCTGGAATTGTCATGCTGATGGAGAGGGTGATCCTCGTGTTGACGAACTCTTCGAATTCGAAACTCGGTTACAGCATGATGTTTCTCACGCACCTACATAGTTACGTACGCAACGCCAAGCAACACGTTACAGTTCGAAGCCCTCTAGAGGCAGAGGGCTGAATATATGTAGACACGAAGAATAAAAGTGTGGAATATTAATAAAATTTGTTTTATTTAAAAAGCTTTAAGAATTTTCACACAAAAAATTCAGGGGAATTACTTTTCAGCACGCCCTTGTACATTCATCTTATTGCTAACACCGATTTTGTAAACCAAGTTGTTCCTCACGAGGTGGTATATATTTTATGAGAATTTTCATGAACGTTGATTAGTATTAGGGAGCAGTATTTAACAGTTTGAGGCCACACCATAAATAATTAGTTTTATATGCTTTCGTACGTGAAAAATCTTAACTCGGCTTTAGTAGCAACTCCGGGCTACATCTGTGACATCGTGGAACAAAAGTAGGTAAAAATAATGTAAATTTTTCTTATATGACTCACATTTCACAACATAAAACTGCAAATGATGATTTCTGTACTAGTTTGTTCATTCCTATTCGCATAATAAACGTCTTCTTCTTTCTCCTTGCCTGATCCGGCGTCTTCACGGGGTCGCCATGCTAATCTGGATTTGGAGATGTTAGCGGTAGAAGGTGGTCGGATTATATTACGAAGTTTTGAAGCCAAAAACGAAATGAACGTCTCCTATATGCATGTTCCCGTATTTCGTGCACACCCTCGCTGGAAACGTCTTACAGGTTTTGAATTGCATATAGTGAGGTATTTTAAAGTTTAATGTCAGTGAATTATCTATATAAAACTCACTAATAGTCCTTTACAGAAAAGGGATTCTATATTTATCAAAGAAAACAAACTTGGCCTCTGGCAAAAATTTCGTAAGAATTCATTAGCAATACCCAAGGAAAAGAAGCGCCCTACTACCGAACATTGTAGGGCATTTCACATAATTACTTTCCAGCCGTATGGAGTTGGTGTATTATTCCGTTTATCCTTCTTATTATCATATGAAATTTTAATCGCGTCAACAGTTTTGTTAGTAACGAATGGATGTTTCTAGTACATATATAATTTTTGAGAACTTCAAAGCATTATAATCTTTGATTAAATACGAAACAATTTGCGAGACAAGATTGTGGTTTTCCCGCTTCTGTTGCTGCGTAATTTCCATAAAGGTTGTGGAGGTCGCGCGGATGAGAAGGCTGAACTCTGACATTTAGCAAAAAGTTTAATTCTTCCTAACTCGCTACACAATGCTACGTAACGCAGGAACTTTAATGAGATATCACTGTGGTATTGTGGCGCGAAATTACATATTTCTTGGTGTTTATTAAAAAGCTAATAAAGGCGAAAACTTTCAAACAAAGCGGATGAAATAATAAGCGAATGGTTTTTTTGCTCAATACCTTCTCGTTTTCAGGCATCAGCAATGTTTTTTGACACATTTTGTATAGACAGATTGTATAAAGTTCGCTCAACACCTTCTCGTTTTCATGCATCAGCAATGTTTTTTGACACATTTTGTATAGACAGATTGTATAAAGTTCGATTACAACAAGCGATTGTCGATTACACCGATTCGTCCCGAGAATAAGAAACAACTGCCGCGATATTTCAGTTAAAAAGATGGAACACAAAGCTTTGCTTTAGTTCAGTCTAACTGGTCGTTTCCATTCTCAGGAAACACTAGCATCTTACTGCTTAGAGCAGACTAAAGAGTGTACCCATCTGTCTAATGTTGTGTTCTTCAGTCGGAAAACTGTTTTAATGTTCTTCTCCACAATAGGCTTTTCTGTCCAAGTTTCTTCATCTCTGTGTAACTACTTAAATCTACACACATTTGAACCTTCCTACCGTATTAAGGCACTGATCCTCTTGTACAGTTTTTACCACTCACACTTCCTTCATCCATATTTACCTGTACAAAATAACTTAGAGATGTAAATAGTAGATCTTCAGTTCTAAATTGTTTGCTTTTCGAGCTACCTCAGTAACTTTGCACTTGTCGTACTTTTTCGGAACTTGTAGGTCCTCAGTCGTTAACCTACACATCCCTCCGGGTCCTACGTATCAATTTTTCGATATCGTCATCTTGTTCAAGAAGTTCCTTGGAAATGGTCCTTTAGTATTCCTCATGCTCGTCGTTCGACAAACGGGAAAGAAGTATAGCTACAATCTGATGCACGTTCTATTAAAATCTCCTGATAGAAATCATTCACCAACCTGTGACGTGTACCAGATAATTGAGTTTATGAGTGCCACCGGTTAAAGGCAAAGACCTTCCCGATCGAGAATCATCTTCAATCGGCGGACGACCTCTTCTCAATCTGATGAACAATTCGTAATACTGTGCTCGACCTTGAGCGTTGTCTCCGTAACTTGCTTCAAAAGGCGAAACGTTATCGTACACTTTCTCGATACATCCTCATAATATTTCATACTGCACACTACTGCCGTAAAACATGCGCTGACAAAGTCGCCAAGAACATTATACCACCTTCCATTCAAAGAACAGCACCTTAGAAATTAAATAAGGTACAAAAACTTTGCAACCAAGAAGTTACTTGAAATCTTACGATGGATATAGTGCTGCGAACGTGACTTGGATAGAACGCTTCGATTCATTTTTTGAACAGGCCTCAAACGTTCAATTTCAATTCAAAGCAATACGCAGAATGTTTTAGCTGCCCATAGAGCTGTTGTTTTATGCAATCCATAATGTTATATCCGGCCTTCCGAAACCAAGATGGTGGTTTTCATATTCTCTTGCTCGCTACGCGCAAGCTATTAGAGGTACAGAAAAAAATTAATCGAACCCTTCTTGTAGGAAATTTAATGTAGTTAAATTTTGTACCAGGATACGTTTTCGCTAGAAGCCGTCGTTTTCGAGATATTCATTGAAAACGTACAAAAGTCACCTCCAAATGCAGCCCCGTTCCCACATTCAGGCCCTGCTGGTCAGGATTTCTAGCATGTTGTTCATGCTGCTGCCTCCTACCACTGTACAAAAATTTGCGACTACATGAATTATTACCCTGATTTCACCTTCTTTGCGCTTCATTGACAGAATTTATTACATCACCGGCTTAGTCGAGCACTTAAATATACTTAAACTGACATATGTTTAAATTTTATTGTTAAACTTACGGATGTTTAAATTTTACCTAGCAATTTTTGGAATTCAACAGCAGAAAATTTTAAAAAAAGCTACATCGGCCTATTCCACAAGCTATCTGACCACGAAGCTACGAGGGGCGTTTCATAAGTAATGCATCTCATTTTTTCTCGGCCGATTTCGATTGAAAAAATGTGTTATTTGTTGTTGGACATCATGGAATATTCCCGCTTTAGCCGCTGCAGTTCCATGAAGCTCCGACAGGTGGAGGCACTGCACGTAGCCTTCAAATGGACCCTGTAATGGAGGCGCGTTCCAAGAAGGGAGCTGTCATTGATCTTCTTTTAAAGGAAAACCAGATCATATTAGGTATTCATAGGCGCTTGCAAAATGTCTAAAGAGATCTTACAGTGAAAAAAAGCACGTTAAGTAGTTGGGCGAGGCGTCAGTCATCATCGCAAGAAGGTCCCCCAAACATGTTCGAACTCCCCCTGCCGACGGCCGCACGTAGCTGTGATTTCTGCATTGTTGAACTTAGCTTATTCGTCTCCCACATAAATGCAAACGAACTTCTCCATGACAACGCAAGTCATGACGCAACTCTACATGACCCAAGACGAGGTCACAAAACTTCATTGGAGTGTTATTCATCACCCACCGTACAGCCTGGATCTCACACCTTTCGACTTCCATCTGTCTGGCCCAATGGATGATGCATTCCGCGTGAACAGTATGTGGGTGATGGGGCTACTACTACTGATGCAGCAAGACGTGGGCTCCGACGTCAACCAGCAGAGTTATAAGATGCGGGCATATAGGACCTCCCAGTAACGTGGCGTAAGGCCATCACGTTGAACGGAGATTATGTTGAAAAATGGGAGTTATGTAGCCAAAAGAGTGGGGAACAATATGGTGTAGTGGAATTCTGAATAAGAAAACCTGTTTTCAGAAAAAAAATGTCGCATAATTTATTGAATGCTCCTCGGAAGAGAAGTAAAGTAGCTGAAAATGAAGTGAGAGATACGAGGTGCAAGAATTGGACAGGGCACTGCGAATCCTAAGTCGACACAAGCCCCTGGAGTAGAAGACATTTCCTTGGAATTATTGAGACCTTTGGGAGAGCCAGTAGTGACAAAAGTATTCCACCTGGTGAAAAAAGTTAGTGGTAATGTTGACTGGATAAAGGGGTTTCTGAGATTTTGAATTATTCATGGATAAAATAACAGGGAACGAAAAGTTATCTGCTACTTGCACAGAAACAAGAGTGCACTTATAAGATTCGAGGAACATGAAAGGGAGATGAAGGCTGAGAAGTGCGTGAGACAGAGTTGTATCTCTCTCAGATATTATTTAATGTATACATTATGGAAACAATGAAGGAAGCCAAGCAGAAATTTTAAAATGGAATTAAAGTTCAATGAGAACAATTGAAAACTTTAAGGTTTACCGACAACTCTGTAATTCTGTCAGAAACAACAAATTACTTGGAAGTCCCTCTGAATGGAATGGATAGCTCCTTAGGGACGTTATAAGATGAACCTCAACAAAAGTAGAATAAAAGAATGCAGACGAATTAAAATAGGTGATGCTGAGGGAATTAGATTAAGAAAAATCAGTAGGTGAGTTGCTATTTGGGCAGCAAAATAACTGACAATGGTGAAGTAGAGAGGATATTCATTCTGATTGGTATATAGCAAGAAAAGAATTTCTCAAAACGAGAAATTTGTTAATATCAAATAGAACTTTAAGTCAGAATGAGATTTCCACTCTGCAGCGGAGTGTGCGCTGATATGAAACTTCCTGGCAGATTAAAACTGTGTGCCGGTCCGAGGCTCGAACTCGGGACATTTGCCTTCCGCGGACAGGTACTCTACCAACTGAGCTACCCAAGCACGACTCACGGCCCGTCCTCTCAGCTGTACTTCTGCCAGTATCTCGTCTCCTACCTTCCAAACTTTACAGAAGCTCTCCTGCGAGGAGAGCTTCTGTAAAGTTTGGAAGGTAGGAGACGAGATAATGGCAGGGCGTGAGTCGTGCTTGGGTAGCTCAGATGGTAGAGCACTTGCCCTCGAAAGGCAAAGGTCTCGAGTTCGAGTCTCGGACAGGCACACAGTTTTCATCTGCCAGGAAGTTTCTGAACTTTAAGTGTTAGGAAGTCCTTCGTAAAGATATTTATTTGATTTGTTTGGAGTGTAACTTTGTAATGGGAGTGAAGCTTGGGTTATAAACAGTTCAGACAAAAAGAGAATAAACTACCGATTTTTTATTTATTTAATTTTTTTTTTTTTAAGGCGGATTGGTTTGCTTACATTAACGATACAGGTAGCCGTACCGCATGTGCTGCCACAACGGAGGTGTATCTATTGAGAGTTCAGACAAACGTGTGGTTCCTGAAGAGGGGTGGCAGCCTCATCAATAATTCCAGAGGCAACAGTCTGGATGAGTGACAGATCTGGCATTGTATCAGCAACCAACATAGCCTTGCTATGCTGGTACTCTAAATGGCTAAAAGCAAGAGGAAACTACAGCCGTTACTATATATCGTTTAATAATGATGTAATTCTCTTGGGTAAACTATTCCGGAGGTAAAACAGTTTCACAGTCCCCCTTTAGGTTTCCTGGAGGGGCTGCTGAGGAGGATTTTGTCGCCAGAAAGAACAAAACTGGCATATTACGGATCGGATCGAGTAATGTTAGATTCTTTAATTTCGTAGGTAGGTTGGAAAATTTAACAAGGGAGCAGATAAGTTGATATTAGATTTAGATGCGATTACTGAAGTTCGGTGGGAGGGTGAACAGGTCTTCTGGTAGTTTGGGTACAGGGTTACAAACAGAAAATGAAATAGGGGTAATGCAGGAGTAGGTCTAATAATGAGTAAGAAAATAGGAATGCGAGTAAAGAATTACGAGAAACATAGTGAAAGAATTATCATAGCCAAGATAGAAACAAAGACATCAGCCACCATAGTGGTACAAGATAATATGCCAACTAGCTCCGGGATGATGAAGAGATTGAAAAAATTTATGATGAGATAAAAATAGATTATTCAAGTAGTTGAGGGACAGAAAAATTTAATTTTGATGGGTGACTGGACAAGTAAAGAAAGACCAGGAAAAATAGGAGACTATGGACTGGGGAAAAGGAGTGCAAGAGGGAACCGCCTGGCAGAATTTTACGAAGAAATCGCTTACATTTTATTTAAGAATCATTAAAGAAGGTTACACACATGTAAGAGACCTGGAAGCAATGGAAGGTTTCAAATTGATTCTGTAATTGTAAGATACAGATTTCGGAACCAGATTTTAAACTTTAAGGCATTGCCAGGGGCATAAGTTGACTCTAACTGAAGAATTTTCAAGAAGGTAAATTAAGTAGATGGAAACGTAGATAGTGGAAAGAACCAGTGGTTGCTGAGAATTTCAGAGTGAGCGATAGGTAACGATTGCCCGAAAAATGGGAAAGGAATGCAGAGAAGAAGAATAGGTAGCTCTGAGAGATAAAATTGTGAAGACAACAGAGTATTAAATAGATAAAAGGCAAGACTTAGTATTCCTTGGATACCAGTGGAGACATTGAACTTACGAGAGGCATTCAATAAGTAATGCAACGCATTTTTCTCCGAAAGCAGGTTGATTTTATTCAGGATTCCAATACATCATATTATTCACCACTCTTTTGGCTACAAAACCCTGTTTTTTTCGATACAATCTCCGATCAATACGAAGGCCTTTAACCACCTTACTGGCAGGGACTGTATGCTTTTTTTCACTCGATACTGGTGGAGAAAGAAATGCTTTCATTACTTATTGAATGCCCTTCGTAACTGATGGAAGGAGAATATATAAAAATGCAGCAATAGGGACTAGCGAAAGGGACACAAAGGTCTAAAAAATTAGGTTGACAGAAAGTGCAAAAGGACTTGGCTAGAACACAAATGTAAGCCTCTAAAAGCATTTAGAACTAGGGGAAAGACGTCTACCGCTACAGGGAAATTAGAAGAGGCGTTTAGAGAAAAGAGAAGCAACTGTATGAATATAAAGATCTTGTTTCACAAGCTGCGACATCGTCACGAAAAAACAGTGACCCGTATATGTAATAAGTTTCCTTTAATTTACGTCTATGGTCACAAACTGTTTAATAACAGATTAACCGGTTTCGGCCTTTAATGACCATCATCAGATCTGCAGCAAATGGGAAAAACATAAATACACTCGCAAACTGTATACAGCTTAAGAAAATACAATGTATTGTTCGAAAATGGTTCAAATGGCTCTGAGCACTATGCGACTTAACTTCTGAGGTCATCAGTCGCCTAGAACTTAGAACTAATTAAACCTAACTAACCTACGGACATCACACACATCCATGCCCGAGGCAGGATTCGAACCTGCGACCGTAGCGGTCGCTCGGCTCCAGACTGGAGCGCCTAGAACCGCACGGCCACTCCGGCCGGCCGATGTATTGTTCTTAAGCTGTATACAGTTTGCTGCAGATCTGATGATGGTCATTAAAGACCGAAACCGGTAATCTGTTATCAAACAGTTTGTGACCATAGACGTAAATTAAAGGAAACTTATAAAGATCTTGGATGGAAAACCAGTAATACGCAAAGAAGGGATAGGTGGAAGATGGAAGGAATATGTACAGGGGATGTACGAGTGAAATGCACTTGAATGCAGTGTTACATAAAGGGAAGACGAGGTATATGAAGATAAGATGGGAGATTTGATACTGCGAGAAGTATTTGATAGACCCCATCCAAAGGAAGACCACTTAGTTCAAAACAAAATTCGTGGAGCAGACGTCTTTGACTCAGATGTTCTTGGGAGAGCCAGCCATGACAAAACTATTCCACCAGCTGTGCAACGTATATGAGACAGGTGAATACCCTCAGACTTTAAGAAGAATGAAATAACTACAGTTCGAAAGAAAGCTGCTCCTGACAGGTGTGAATATTACATATTTTATTTGTATAATAAATAATGGTTGCAAAACACTGGCACGAACTACACTGATGGAAAAAGTCACAGCACCAAGAAGGAGTTGTGCGACATAAACAAAAGTTGGTAGGCGAGTTACTACATCTGAAAGATGAAGTCTGTTCAAGTTTCTCGCCTTACGGATAAAATTGGCGCTAGTAGTTCCACTATGAGGATGCAAATCAGGTTTTCTTTCGAATGAACGCTGATTGGACGTGGTGAGCTGATGTTAGTCAAGAATGCCCTTAAGGCGGCAAAGACACCATTACAAACACTTTACTGATCGAAGTAGTGTAAAAGAGCTAAGAGAAGCTGCATGTTCCTTCTGCGATACTGCAAAAACACTTGGCAGGAATGTAGCCACTGCGCATGACTGCTGGCAGCGCGAGTCACGATTATGTACGGTGGCGAGAAGCCCAAGCTCCGGACGGTCACGTGACACTACCGAGAGGAAGACAATCGTGTTCGGTGTATGGCTCTGGAGCGTTGCACTGCATCTGCAGCAGCAATTGGAACAGCACTTGGCACCACAGTGATACAACGAACTGTTACAAATCGGTTAGTTCAAGGTCAGCTACGAGCTGGACGCCCTTTAACTTGCACTCCACTGAACCCAAACCTCGGCCTTTTGCGACTTTAGTGGTGTCAAGCGAGAGCTCATCGGAGGGCGCGGTGGAGATCTGTTGTGTTTCCTGATGAACACTGATGCTGCCTCGGTGACAGTGATGGCCATGGTTAGAAGGAGGCCAGTTGAGGGCTGCAATCAATCTTTCTACGCGCTAGACACACTGGGCCTACACCTGGATCTATGGTCAGGGTGCAATTTCGTATGACATCAATAGCATTCTCGTGGTTATCCCACGCACCCTGACTGCAAATTTGTACATCAGTCTGATGATTCGACCTGTTATATTGCTATTCCTGAATTACAATCAAGAACAACTGCCGAGATGAGAAACATAGAAGTAGATATCCTCGGAGTATCGAAGCAGCTTAAATCACTTAATGAAGGCAAGGCCTCCAGTCCAGACTGTATACCAGTCAGGTATGCTGATAAAATAGCTCCATATTTAGCAATTATATACAACCACTCGCTCACAGAAAGATCCGTACCTAAAGACTGGAAAATTGCTCAAGTCACACCAATACCCAAAAAAGGAATTAGGAGTAATCCACTGAATTACAGACCTGTATCACTAACATCGCTTTGCAGTAGGGTTTTGGAACATATACTGTATTCGAACATTATGAAGTACCTCGAAGAAAACGATTTATTGACACATACTCAGCACAGCTTTAGAAAATATCGTTCTTGTGAAACACAACTGGCTCTTTATAGTTATGAAGTAATAAGTGCGATCGACAGGGGATGTCAAATTGATTCCATATCTTTAGATTTCCGGAAGGCTTTCGACACCGTTCCTCACAAGCATCTTGTAACCAAACTGCATTCCTACGGAATATCGCCTCAGTTTTGCGACTGGATTCGTGATTTCATGTCAGAAAGGTCACAGTTCGTAGTAATAGACGGCAATTCATCGAGTAAAACAGAAGTAATAGCCGGCGTTCCCCAAGGAAGTGTTATAGATCCTCTACTGTTCTTGATCTATATTAACGACATAGGAGACAATCTTAGTAGCCGTCTTAGATTGTTTGCATATGATGCTGTCATTTACCGTCTTGTAAAGTCATCAGATGATCAAAACGACTTGCAAAGAGATTTAGATAAGATATCTGTATGGTGCGAAAAGTGGCAGTTGACTCTGAATCAGGAAAAGTGTGAAGTTATTCACATGAGTACTAAAATAAATCTTTCTCTGCCTCGTGATGACTGGGTGTTGTGTGCTGTCCTTGGGTTAGCTAGGTTTAAGTAGTTCTAAGTTCTAGGGGACTGATGACCATAGATGTTAAGTCCCATAGTGCTCAGAGCCATTTGAACCATTTGAACTAAAATAAATCAGCTAAATTTCGATTACGCGATAAGTCACACAAATCTGAACGCTGTAAATTCAACTAAATACTTAGTGATTACAATTATATATAACCTAAATTGAAACGATTACATAGATAATATTGTGGGTAGAGCAAACCAAAGACTGCGATTCATTGGCAGAACACTTAGAAGGTGCAACAGGTCTACTAAAGAGACTGCTTGCACCACGTTTGTCCGCCCTATTCTGGAGTATTGCTGTGCTGTGTGGGATCCGCATCAGGTGGGACTCACGGATGACATTGAAAAAGTACAAAGAAGGGCAGCTCGTTTTGTATTATCGCGAAATAGGGGAGATAGTGTCATAGACATGATATGTGAATTGGAGTGGCAATCATTAAAACAAAGGCGTTTTTCGTTGCGACGGGATCTTCTCACGAAATTTCAATCACCAGTTTTATCCTCCGATTGCGAAAACATTCTGTTGCCACCCACCTACATAGGGAGAAATGATCATCACGATAAAATAAGAGAAATCAGGGCTCGCACAGAAGAACTGCTTGTTTTTCCCGCGTGCCGTTCGAGTGTGGAACGGTAGAGACAGCTTGAAGGTCGTTCATTGAACCCTCTGCCAGGAACTTTATTGTGTATAGCAGAGTAATCACTTAGATGTAGATGTAGAGCATTCCAGTGGGTGTTCCCCAACAGGATAATGCTCGCCCACATACCGTTGTTCTAACCTATCATGCTCTACATATTGTCGACATATTGTCTTGGCCTGCTCGATCACCAGATCTTTCTCCAATCGAGCACATGTGGGACACTATCGGAGGGTAACTCCAGCATCACCCGCAATCAGCAGTAGCCGACCCTGTTTTGACTGACCAAGTACAACAGGCATGGAATCCCATAAACTGACATCCGGCCAGTGTATAACACAATTCATTCACGTTTGCATGCTTGCATGAACCAGGATTCCACACTTGCGGTGGCTTATCTCGCACTTACGTTAACTTTTGATCTTGCAATGTTAATCATTTAAATATGTTACATAGATCAATGTACTTCCGAAATTTAATTACTGTCCATTAGTTATTTCTTGGTGTTCCGACTTTTCCCGTCAATGTGTTTACAGAAGAATGGAAAAACTGATGGAAGCCGAACTCGGGCAAGATCAGTTTGGGTTCCAGAGAAACAGTGGAATGTAGGAGTAATACTGAACCTATAACTTATCGTAGAAGATAGTACGATGAAAGATCAACCTACGTTTATACCTTTTATAGACTTGCAGAAAGCTTTTGACAATGTTGACTGGAATATACTCCTCGAAATTCTGAAGGTAGCAGAGGTAATACACAGGAAGTGAAACATGTTCAAATGGTTGAAATGGCTCTGAGCACTATGGGACTTAACGTCTGTGGTCATCAATCCCCTAGAACTTAGAACTGCTTAAACCTAACTAACCTAAGGACATCACCACATCCATGCCCGAGGCAGGATTCGAACCTGCGGCCGTAGCGGTCACGCGGTTCCGGACTGAGCGCCTAGAACCGCTCGGCCATCGCGGCCGGCAAACGTATGTAATAGAAACCAGACAAGAGCTACAAAAGACGAAAGGGTATGAAAGGGAACCAGTGGTGAAGTAGGGAGTGAGAATAGCTTATCCCCGGTGTTATTCAATCTGTACATTGAGCTAGCAGCAAAGTAACCCAATGAAAAATTGGGGAACGAAGTAAAGTTTAGAAAGAAGAAATAAAAACTTTGAGCATTTCCGATGACATTGTAATTCTGTCAGGGACCGCAAGGGATTTGAAAGAGCAGTTGAATGGAACGGACAGTGTCTTGAAAGGAGGACGCAAGAGAAATATCAACAATATAAAGGAATGTAGTCGAATTAATTCAGGTGATGATGAGGGAATAAGATTGCGAAACGAGACATTTGAGGTAGTTGCTATTTGGACAGCAAAATAATTATAGAAAAAGTAGAGACCATATAAAATGTGGACCAGCAATGGCAAGAAAATCGTTTCGGAAGGAGAGAAATGTGTTATGGAATATAATTTACGTGTTAGAAAATTGTTTCCCAAGGCATTTTCTGGAGATTAGCAATGTATGGAAGTGAAACAGGGACGATAAACAGTTTAGACAAAAATAAAACAGAAGCTTTTGAAATGTGGTGGTATCGCCGTGTCATCCTCAGCCTATAGGCGTCACTGGATGCGGATATGGAGAGGCATGTGATCAGCACACTGCACAGCCAGTCGTCGTCAGCTTACGAAACCCAAGCCTCTACCTTTCGATTGAGTAGCTCTCAAGTTGCCTCACAGGGGCTGAGTGCACCCCGCTTACCAACAGTGCTCGACAGACCCGGACGGTCACACCCACACATCCAAGCCCGACAGCGCTTAACTTCGGTGATCTGACGGGAACCTGTGATACCACTGCGGAAAGGCCTTTGGCCTTGGTGCTACAAAGGAATGCTGAAAATTAGATGGGTAGATCACATAGCTATTGAAGAGGTACTGAATCGAATTGACGAAAATAAAATTTAAGGCGCATCTTCACGAAACAAGGCTTCGTTTAACAGGACACATCCCGAACCAGCAAGAAATCGTGTTTTGGTAATGGAGGGCAGTGCGGCTGGAAAATTATAACAGGAGAGCAAGACTTAACTACAGTATGCAGGGTGAAACGGAAGTAGGCTGCAGTAGTCATGCAGAGGTGAAGAGGCTTGCACAGGATGGACTAGCAAGGAAGGCTGCATCAATTTACTCGTTTGACTGATGAACTGAACACACTTTTAAAGAAAATAGCGTCCAATCTTTATGCTGCGAGCGTAGTTTATTCTCATATAGATACTTATTCTGTAACATACAGTGGATTGTTATAGTTAAGATAATAACATATTCTGTTCGCCCAGAACGCTATTGTAGTTCACTATACCTACAACTACTGTTTGAAGCAATTACCGGTGTCTCTAACCTTATTCTCACGAGTGAGTGAACGTTCAAATGGTTCAAATGGCTCTGAGCACTATGGGACTCAACTGCTGAGGTCATTAGTCCCCTAGAACTTAGAACTAGTTAAACCTAACTAACCGAAGGACATCACACACATCCATGCCCGAGGCAGGATTCGAACCTGCGACCGTAGCGGTCTCGCGGTTCCAGACTGCAGCGCCAGAACCGCGCGGCCACTTCGGCCAGCTGAGTGAACGTTGTTACCATACCTCACTGCAGCTGTATCTTTCTCCATCTGCTACCAAGACCACTGCCAGGTTTTGTTCGCAACTGCGCAGCGTATTTCCACTTCACCCGTAGGTTGCGCCATTCCGTTTTGACTCCTAGCGCAAGCTAATTATGTTATCTTTTCGAGGCGATAATTTAACCTTTCAGACGGCTACTTATACTGTCTGTTTCAGTACAGGGAATCCATGAAGTCTCCCTAACATTTAAAACAGGCATAACTTGAAATCAATTGGGGGATAGAGAGTCCTGGTTCGTTGTAAAAGTGTAACGGTTCCCATACTTTTTTCCTTTGTCCTTAGTTGCAGATTTGACTCGGAGTATACCAAAATGGCGACAGACCAGGAGGCAGTGCAATGTGTTATTTGGCATACAGAACACAAATTTGTCACAACGGTACTGCGGAATTAACGACACCAGTGTGAATGGGTAGTACAAGCAAAAATAAGCGTAACGGGGTAGTTGAAATACCTTAAAGAGACAGTTAGTGTCAAAGACCTTCCACAGGTTGGACTTCACCGTGTCTGAAGAACGTGTTAGCAGAATGATCTGCATTTCATCGCAGTCCACAGAAGTCAATTAGTCACACATAACGCGAATTACAAGAAGCAAAATCAACAAATCCCACACAAGCGGTTGCGCATTTTTTGAGTACAAAGTGCAAATGTTCCAAGCATTCCAGCCAAATGACTGCCGGCCGAAGTGGGCGAGCGGTTCTAGGCGCTACAGTCTGGAACCGCGCAACCACTACGGTCGCAGGTTCAAATCCTGCCTCGGGCATGGATGTGTGTGATGTCCTTAGGTTAGTTAGGTTTAAGTAGTTCTAAGTTCTATGGGTCTGATGACCTCAGAAGTTAAGTCCCATAGTGGTCAGAGCCATTTGAACCAAATGATTGCCCTACGCTGTACGCATTCGCATGTCCCGTGCCGGCCTCCATCGATGCTGACAGTGACTGAATAAGCGCTTGGTTTCAAATGAAGAAACCTTCCACATTTCTGGACATGTGAATCGCCTCAACATTATTAACTGGAGCTCACAAAACGTACACAACGCACGTGAACAGATCCGTGATACCACAAACCTTACCTTTTGGTGTGACGTAATGCACGATGGGATGATTGGCCCAGGTTTTCTTTGCAGAGAAGGTTATAAAGAGCAAGTGTCTACCTGGACATGATCGAACGGTTCCTGCTATCACAGATCGGACAGCTCCGGGATGATGGTGCACCCCCACAGAAGAGTCCGAATGTACGGGATGTACGAATGACACTTTTCCTGTGACGTTGGAAGTTCTCTTTAAATAATAAAAACAATAAAAATACTCTTTAAATAAATAAAAAATATGAGTGGCGTACTGTTTCTGATTGTAAACTCTGAGCTGTAATAATAAATGAACCGTCGCACAGTGAACTCAAAGCTGCATTTTAATAATAATTAATAGTCGTAATGAAAAGGGAAGCATTTCATACTGTAAATGTTATCAATGTGACTGCTAGAATTTTGAACAGTATAAACTGCCTGAATAATGTACTTCGACATAAAACCCAAAATAATTACTTTTGCAAAACCGATCACAAAAACTGTCTCTGAATGACATAAGTTGGCTCTGATTGAATAAATAAAAAAAAAAATCAAAATATTTAGTCCTCACCTCTATACTACCAAATCTGGATAACGCGTTGTGGTACTGCTCTGTCTTGTGCGTCTCTAAGCTGAAGCTGCAAATTACTGTATCTACACAGAGATACTTGAGTTGTGCAATTAATTCTCTGTTAGCTGAAAATCGAAGTATTTTCCGAACACGCTCGGTTCTATGATCAATTAAAAAATAGTAAGAGAAAGGTTGGCAAAAAATAAAATATGCGCATTAATGACAACAATAAGTTTTTTGTGTACTGGGAAAAAGTGATCAAGGCTGATTTTAAATTTAATGAACTTCTTAATATCCAAACAATATACTTACCTATCTCTCAAATCTAGCAACTCTCAGTGCAATAACGAAGTTACTCCGATGGCGCAGCAATAGTGAAAAAAAGTAACATCATTATAATATTTACTCAGACATTTCATTAGACTTCCTCCTTCACAAATCAGTTTCCGTTATAATCTTGATGTAATCATGTGTATTAACCACATTGATAAACTGAGACTTTACATTTGAAACGTAACATTGCCTTTGCTTCCTCACTCTAACACAGCTTAACATCATCTGCCTCACTGCGTCCTCGCGCATATAAGAGATACTAACCTAACTTCAGCGATACAGCTTTATAACATCGCTGCTGCCTCACAACCGATTCTGATACCAAAATTATACACGACACCTATCTAGGTGGTTGGGTGGTTATTTTCATGTCGCATGGCCCCAAACTCTACGTCAAGAATCGCGTGTATACAGCACCAATCCATAGCGTTGCTACACTTCATAACTACACTACTGGCCATGAAAATTGCTACACCACGAAGATGACGTGCTACAGATGCGAAATTTAAACGACAGGAAGAAGATGCTGTGATATGCAAATGATTAGCTTTTCAGAGCATTCGCAAAAGGTTGGCGCCGGTGGCGACACCTACAACGTACTGACATGAGGAAAGTTTCCAACCGATTTCTCATACACAAACAGCAGTTGACCGGCGTTGCCTGGTGAAACGTTGTTGTGATGCCTCGTGTAAGGAGAAGAAATGCGTAACATCACGTTTCCGACTTTGATAAAGGTCGGACTGTAGCCCATAACGATTGCGGTTTATCATATCGCGACATTGCTGCTCGCGTTGGTCGAGATCGAATGACTGTTAGCAGAATATGGAATCGGTGGGTTCAGAAGGGTAATACGGAACGCGGTGCTGGATCCCAACGGCCTCGTATAACTAGCAGTCGAGATGACAGGCATCTTATCCGCATGGCTGTAACGGATCGTGCAGCCACGTCTCGATCCCTGAGTCAACACATGGGGACGTTTGCAAGACAACAACCATCTGCACCAACAGTTCGACGACGTTTGCAGCAGCATGGACATGGACTATCAGCTGGGTGACCACGGCTGCGGTTACCCTTGACCCTTCGTCACAGGCATTAGCGCCTGCGATGGTGTACTCAACGACGAACCTGGGTGCACGAATCGCAAAACGTCATTTTTCGGCATGAATCCAGATTCTGTTTATAGCATCATGATGGTCGCATCCATGTTTGGCGACATCGCGGTGAACGCACATTGGAAGCGTATATTCGTCATCGTCATACTGGCGTATCACCCGGCGTGATGGTATGGGGTGCCATTGGTTGCACGTCTCGGTCACCTCTTGTTCGCATTGACGGCACTTTGAACAGTGGACGTTACATGTCAGATGTGTTACGACCCGTGGCTCTATC
Organism: Schistocerca americana; assembly: GCF_021461395.2. NCBI lineage: Eukaryota > Metazoa > Arthropoda > Insecta > Orthoptera > Acrididae > Schistocerca > Schistocerca americana. Next base: position 367,947,145 of record NC_060124.1, on the reverse strand, counting down.
CTTCATTCGATCCCTGCGAAACCCTACATTTCAGCAGGATAATGCACGACCGTATGTTGCAGGTCCTTACGGGCCTTTCTGGACACAGAAAATGTTCGACTGCTGTCCTGGCCAGCACATTCTCCAGATGAGTCACCAACTGAAAATGTCTGGTCAATGGTGGCCGAGCAACTAGCTCGTCACAATACGCCAGTCACTACTCTCGATGACTGTGGTATCGTGTTGAAGCTGCATGGGCAGCTGTACCTGTACACGCCATCCAAGCTCTGTTTGACTCAATGCCCAGGCGAATCAAGGCCGTTATTAGGCCAGAGGTAGCTGTTCTGGGTACTGATTTCTCAGGATCTATTAATCCAAATTGCATGAAAATGTAATCACATGTCAGTTCTAGTATAATATATTTGTCGAATGAATACCCGTTTATCATCTGCATTATTTCTTGGTGTAGCAATTTTAATGGCCAGTAGTGTACTCGTGCTGCAATGCTGACCCATGCAGCGTCAGAAATCGAATATCGCCTTGATATTCTACGAACGCTGAGTGGGTCACCCATTGAAATTCTGGCATAACAGGAAAACTTTGGCAGCTGCTCAAATTTTTCCAGCAGACTGCGATGCTCTACCTCTACTACACTGTCCAGTCTCATTAATGTGACCACCTGGCGAAAGCCTCAATCAACCACATTTTGTAGCGTGGACCGCTCCCACAAAGGCAGAAAGAGAGACAGTGATGTTCTGGAAGGTACCGACGGGGATGTGGAGGGATGTTAACTCCAGCGCCGTGGCCCGCTGCGCTAGGTTTCTCGGTTGAGGATCCAAAGCGCGTATAGCCCGATCGAGTTGATCCGACATATTCTTGACTGTCTGGTCGCTAGGGGAGTACGGTAAAGTCATCCTTGTGCTTTTCGAGCTGTGTGACACGTTGCGTTGTCCTGCTGATAAATTCCACTGTGCCAAGGAAAAAGAAACTGCAGGTAGGGGTGGACATGGTCTCCAAGAATAGGTGCATACGTTTGCTATCCATTGCGCCTTCCAGAATGACGAAATCAACCAGGGAATTCTACGAAAACATTTCCCAGACCATAACGCCCTGGCCTGAATGTTCAAAAAATGGCTCTGAGCACTATGGGACTTAACTTCTGAGGTCATCAGTCCCCTAGAACTGAGAACTACTTAAACCTAACTAACTTAAGGACATCCCACACATCCATGCCCGAGTCAGGATTCGAACCTGCGGGCGTAGCGGTCGCGCGGTTCCAGACTGTAGCGCCTAGAACCGCTCGGCCACGCCGGCCGGCTGGCTTGAAGGCTTTCGACGACTGTTGCGTGGTGTTTGCTTTCAGACGTTTCACATCGTACACGCCAACCTCTCCAATGGAGCGGAAAACTAAGTTCGTCTGAAAAGACCACCTGTCACCATTCAGTGGACATCCAGTTGCGGTACTGGCGTACAAATTCCAGCCTTCACCGTCGATGAACGGCAATTAGCATAGATGTATGAACCAGGTGCCCGCTGAGGAGTCGCATATGAAGTAACGTTCGCTGAACGGGCGTCGAAGGGGATACTGTTGGTAGCCCCCTGACTCATTTGGGCGCTCGGTTGCTCAGCAGATGCACTTCTATTCCCTCTTACACATGTCAGCAGCCGTCATTTACGTTTGTCTCCTATGGCTCCGTGTGCACCAGTTGCTTCGGCGTCAGTTTCGGATGGCGCCATTTTCCTGTGCACGGTAAGTTAACAACTGCGGCACGCTAACAGTTCACGAACTTGGCCGTTTCGGAAATACTTCCACCCTTTGTCCGAAAGCCGATAATCGTGCCCTTTTGGACGTCACATAAATCGCTCCGTTTCCGCATTCCGACAACGACTGCGTTGCCTCCCGACGTACCTCCACTGCCAGCGCTGCAACCTCCCGTCTGTGAGTGGTTATTTCAAATTGACGTTGAACATAGGCCGAGGTCACATTAATGCTACTGAACCGTGTAGTTTCCAAGTTTTGATGTTTTGAAATGATGGAGAAACTTTATGGACACCCTTTATATTAATATACAGGGTGTCCCAAAAAGAATGACTCGATTTTAAACAGAATTATTTATTAGGAAGAAGGGCTTAACACTAACAAATTGCATACTAAATTACTCAGAAAAGTCAGAAGTTTATAAAAATCCATCATGAATGTTCAGTATGTCCTCCATTGGCTGCACTAACGACATCCAGCCGACAGCCGAATTCATCTCAAACTGAGCGTAAGGTGTCTTCTGTCACTGAAGCTACAGCAGCTGATATTCTGGTTTTCAGTTCATCAATGTCACGAGGGAAGGAAGGAACGTAAACACGTTGTTTAACATATCCCCAAAGGGAGAAATCACATGGTGTTAAGTCAGGGTACCAAGGAGGCCAAGAGTGTAAAGCCTGCTCTCACGGTCCTGTACGCCCTATTCAACGTGGAGGCACGTTGGCATTGAGGAAACTGCGCACGTTGATGTGCTTTTCTGAAACTCTAGACCATGCCGATTACATCTAACGCTGTTTCAGTTACCTAGTGACATTTGCCTCAAGATTATTACAAGTTCAAATCGAGTCATTCTTTTTGGGACACCCTGTATACACCGATAAGAAGTTGTTTGTTCTATTGAATTAGTCTTCTTCATTCAATTTTACGCCATACTCGTCTTCGTTTAACTTCTGTTCTTAGACTACTCTCAGGTTGTTTTAGACTTCCATTACATTGAAGAAAAGCCTTTATCCGTTTGGGATCTCTACATCCGATGATTGGAGAATACGGCAAGTAGTCTCGCATCAAGCACAGTAATGAGACGTGAAAGGAGGAGCGAAGCCACTGAACAGAGGCAGGGAGTAGACGGCTGAGCAGGCAGTCGGCGTGACGGAACTGGGGGCAACGAGCCTCTTACGCTGGTTAGCAGAGCCTGCACCCAGTGACACGCTCCGTTGCCGCTGTCAACCGGAAGCCGCCGCGGCGCTATCTAGGTAGGCCTGTTGGACGCACGCGATCAGCTCCCATTAGCCCACAGGTTACCTGCGAGCCTCAGGAGAAACTGCATCCGACATCGTTACTGGCACCGAAGGTCTGGAGTGCGACGTTTCCACAAGTACAATATGTCATAAATTCTCACGCCCTCTCGCAGTACTGTTCCTTGTAATTAACGTTAATTAGTTCTATCCCTTAACGTCCCAGGTGTAGTCTCACAGACCGCTAGCGTTTATTGTTACTCTGTTGCTAATGCGTAGTGGTTGGGTAGAAGATTACAGCGTTGTCCAGCTGTTCTGCCCGAAGCTGCCGTCGTTTCCTTTGTCAGTAACCACTCGAATGTGACACGGAGCTATACTATTACTGCTTCTTTCGTGCTAGCGGTCTCTGAGAAGCCTCTTGAGACTTTGCATTATGCATTCAGTACCCATGTCTTCGTCTACTGTTCATGCTTAAAGGCCCCTGACTTTGAGGATACTACATTAAAATCGTCTGAGGACAGTTTCGCAAGAGATGTTGAATCCGATAGTGACAACTAAATTGAAAGTGAACGTAGTGCATTATAGGAAGTGTGCGAAAGTGAAGACGAATTTATTTTGCCACCTGTGATTTCCGTGCATAAAACAAGTTACCAAAATGATGAAAATAGAAGTGTGGAGACTGAATCTTCAGCTACATGTTCTGCGAGGAATACACTACGTCGAAACAAACATCGCTGCTCGTCGAAACATTTTCTACCGATGGACTTTGGCATTATTTTTCCGCATGTGAATGCGTGTGCCCTTCACAATTCTTGGAAAGACAATACTCAAGTGAAGCTCTTTAATTTTTGAAGAAGCTTGTAACCTCGTTGGTAGCATCACAGATAAAATGCCAGTCAATAAGTACCATATATCCCCTGAACTTCGTGCATTCTTCATCGTGTTTTGGGTGTAGCAGAACCAAGAGTAGAAAGCATTGTAGAACGATTGAAAAAACGGAAAACATGCTCCACTTATGACCCAAAAAGGAAGAGAAAGATACTTTATGTTTGACATTGTTGGAAGAAGTCAATCCGAGTTGAAATTTCTACAAAAATTTTCAACGAGTGCAAAGAAAATCTCTGAGAAGTAAACTAAGCATCTAAAAATTACCAGTATAATTTTCATTTTTTTAATGTTTTGTGCAAGTTTTCCATGTTTTTATTATTACATGGGTAATAAAAATAAATACAGCAAAAAGTAAACTTTGGAGTGCAGGGTATTTGAGTTTTCATAGCATTAAGATTATCGTGTAATATTATGTTCATTTTGTGTAGTTTTCTATTTAAATGCATCTTTTTCGTAAAAATAAGCTTTAAGACTTGTTTGAATACATATTTTTTGTGTGGTACTACTGCAAGCTTTTACATAAAATCTGAACTGTTTCACTGAAACAGCTGAATGCAATTGTTATGGCTGTTTAATTATAGCGGTCACTCAGACCGCACCTGGGACAGTATGTGACCAAAAAGTGACCCTTGAAGCTATGGTCTAGGATACTACCACTCACTTTCACGAGTGTACGAGTAGCTTGTTTGTGACACTACTGTCTGTAGTTTTCACGGCGTGATACACGAACGAAAGTGTCTCCACTTGTGAATTTTAAATGAACACAGATTATAAGTCTCTCTCAATTAGTATGTTCAATGAAATATTGTCAAATCCATATTTGTTGATTCTGTAACCGACGCGGTGAGTCTGATTGTTACCTCGACGATACGATAAACGCGTACGGGAAGTACGCTTTTCGTAATAATTTGCAAATACTTTCGTTGATGGACACTTATACAAAAGAAACAACTTTTATGGTAACGTTTTAACCATTTTCGGCAACACAAATCGTGGCGTTTGTAGGCCACATTTCCAACAATACTCTTCGCGCTCACAACAAAAATTGCCACACGACTCACAATAATTCCCGGCTCTCTAGTGGGATGCAACTGTCGTTGCTGATGAAGGCAGCCATACTATAGTACTCAGTGTGTTAGTTTTTTTTCTGTGCCCAGCAATCTTCCTACAACCACATCACATAATTTACTATCTGACGTTTTCTGCACTGTCGTAACTGCACCACTAAGATGTCTGACGCCTGTCAGTATAAACATTTTGCACCCACGCGCACACACTACAACGGCTGACCTACCGCCCAGGGGAATATAAGCATTCATGGCTTGCTCTTGCCAAATGTATCTGAAGGTATTAACCGCTGAATTAATTTTGATGAAAGTTGATATAAAGAAAACGTGAACCATGAGGAAGAACACAGATTACGTTACAAAGCTAAAAAAAAAAAAAAATCGACCCCAGAGATGGTGAACTAGGCAATGGAATAACTTTTTGACGTCAGTGAACATAAGCCACGTTAAAAATTATTAAATTTGTTGAATAACGTATATGTTGTATACATGCATAGTCCTATCCATGTCACTCCACATGTACTGCTAGGCAGTGATGCTGTGCACAACTACGTGTGGGTCGGGGAACGCAAATCATTCCCTATGTTTACCCTAAAAGGCATAAATGTGACAGCTGATGACATTATTGCATGTACAATAGCTCACTTACTCACCACCACTTATCATAATAAACTACTGATATGCAAGTGCACCTGCAGGTAACAGCCAGTGATTAAATATACAGTATTAGTAAAAGAAAAAAGATTATAGAAACACCAAGGAAGGGAAGAAATATTTCTTTGGAGATTTGTACAGGATGTGTGACAACAGGCTGAATAAAATATGTTTCAGTAGCTCTGAGAAAATTAACAACAATCTAAATCCGAGAAGCTATAACAGTTGTAAAATATACAACATATCAACAGGAGAAGCAGCAAAAAGGGATATTTCAAGAAAAATTGTTAAATTTCCAATGCAATGATTCTAATGAATAACAGTAAAAGAACAGACGTTAAGTGGTCGGAGCAAAGGGAAAAGTGACGCAGCATAACACAGAAGATCGTTGGAGGCGAAAGAGTACAAGGGAGTTATTATCTGTGGCAGAGTGTGTGTATTGTTGTCTAACATAACTAGCGAACCAAACCATTTTTTCAAAAACGTTTCTAAACCTGAAGTAATTTTTATTCATTTTTTACTTTACTTTTATTTATTTATTTATTTTTTGAGTCGTCATTCCTCTGACATGTTTGATGCGGCCCACCACGAATTCCTCTCCTCTGCCAACCTTACTGTTTCTCATATATTCCTTTCCTCGCCGATTCTCCGAAGAACCTCTTCACTTCTTATCTTATCAGTCCACCCAGTTTTCAACATTCTTCTGTAGCACCACATTTCAAATGCTTCGATTCACTTCTTTTCCGGTTTTCTCATAGTCCATGTTTCACTACCACACAATGCTGTGCTGCAAATGTACATTCTCAGAATTTTATTGCACAAATTAAGGCCTCTGTTTGATACTAGTAGACTTCTCATAGCCAGGAATGCACTATTGCCAGTGCTTTTTATGTTCGATTTGCTCTGTCCGTCGTTTGTTCTTTTGCTACCTGGGTTGCATACCTCCTTAACTTCGTCTACTTCGTGATCCCCAATTCTGATGTTAAGATTCTCATTGTTCTCTACTACTTCTCATTACTTTCGTTTCTCTTCAATCTACCCTCAGTTCATAATGTACTCATTAGACTGGTCATTCCATTCAGCGTATCATGTAATTCTCGTTCACTTTCACTCAGGATGGCAATGTCGTATCATTGATATCCTTTCACATTGAATTTTAATTCCGCTCTTTAACCGTTCTTTTATTTCCATCATTGCTTCTTCGATATAGATTGAACAGTAAAAATTTCGTATGACTTGGGCCTCCCGTCGGGTAGACCGTTCACCGGGTGCAAGCCTTTCGACTTGACGCCACTTCGGCGACTTGCGCGTCGATGGGGATGAAATGATGATGGTTAGGACAACACAACACCCAATCCCTGAGCGGAGAAAATCTCCGACCCAGCCGGGAATCGAATCCGGGCCCTTAGGATTGACAGTCTGTCGCGCTGACCACCTTTTTTTTTTTTTTTTTTTTTTTTTCTTTTGCGTTATTGATCGTTGCGTTTGGTCGTTGCGGACGTCACAAGACATCCTGTTCAAGTTCGGTGGTTGATCCTTCCACTCAGTTTTTTTATTAAGAGGCCAACCGGCTCTCTGACCGAACACGCTGAGCTACCGTGCCGGCTACTGGGGGCAGACAGATTGAACAGTTGGGGCGAAAGACTACATTCCTGTCTTGCGCCCTATTTAATCCGACCTTACCAAACTACAGAATGAAACACTGGTCACCATAAAACCCTATTCATTGCAATTTAATGCGAATTAAAACTAAACGCGAGTGCACAAATAAATGGAATGTTACGTCTGTTTAGTAGTAACACAGGTCACAATGGAATTAAAATATCAGTACCTTGGCAAAGATTGGCTATTGAGTGTGAGGAGAATACGTTGAAGCCAAAACATTTGGGAAAACACCTAGCCGCGCGGGATTAGCCGAGCGGTCTTAGGAGCTGCAGTCGTGGACTGTGCGGCTGGTCCCGGCGGAGGTTCGAGTCCTCCCTCTGGCATGGGTGTGTGTGTTTGTCCTTAGGATAATTTAGGTTAAGCAGTGTGCAAGCTTAGGGACTGATGACCTTAGCAGTTAAGTTCCATAAGATTTCACACACATTTGAACATTTGAAAACACTTAAGTTCGCAGAAGTCACACAGGGACTGCCGAATGTTACAGGGAAAGAAAGAACTACAGAGAGAATCATGCATGCACTCACAGTGTTGACGAGCAGATGTTTGAGTTTGGGAGTGCTAATAATCGAGCTTGAATTAAGAATGCCCCGACGTCAACCTGAAGTCCTCGAATGCATCCTATGACTTGTTTAGTGAACGCTGCATTTGCTCAATGTACTTAGCATTACCGGTGCCCACAGCAGGTGGCTGCGGTGGTTGAAGAATTGTCATGTGATCTGCAGAGAAGGCTTCTCTTCCTCAGCGCCCAGAATCTAAGTCCCTCTCGGCTGAAGCATCCCCTGGCGAGTCCTGTATGGAAGTAAGTTCCACAGAGCGTTCCAGCAAGAAGAAGAATTTTTTTGCTCTGTCTCTGTGAGTGTGCGCTAGGCCATGGTTTTACTCACAATGACATGATTCTTCCAAGTGTCAACCAATCAGATTGGTTCTAGCAATGCAATGACCTCCCTTCCATACTCAGTTTTAACATAATCGTGGAGGATTTTAGTGCTGGAGAACAGAAACATGCAACTTCTGACTCCCACCATCTGTCCTACTTCACGTTTTAGCCAACAGACGTTCTCCAGTTGCACACAAGCGAGTTCAGTTTTCCACTCCAGAATTTATTTATACTATCCACTGATACCTGCTCACCTGCCAGGGTAGCCGAGAGTGCTAACGCGCTGCTTCCTGGACTCGGGTAGGCGCGCCGGCCCCGGATAGAATCCGCTGGCGGATTAACGACGAGGGCCGATGTGCCGGCCAGACTGGATGTGGTTTTTAGGCGGTTTTCCACATTCCGCTAGGTGAATACCGGGCTTGTCCCCATGTTACGCCTCAGTTACACGGATCGCAGACATCTGAACACATTCGCACTATTCCATGGATTCCACTCGACGCAGACAGTTGCGGTACACTAATTCCGTCCCAGGGGGTTCGGGGTGGCGGCAGGAAGGGCATCCGGCCACCCCTTAAACGTTATCATGCCAAATCCGATTAACGATGGCTGACCCTGCGTAACTGCGGGACAAGGCTCAAGCGACAGATAGGTAGAGCTTGATAGCTGCTCCTATTATTACTTAGCAGACTCATCAACAATTCAGCAAACTTGGAGCCAGCGTCACGGCTGCAGGTGACATGTTCTTAAGCACAATAGAGTTGATTAGTCTGTCTCACTCCATTTCAGAGATCTTACCTTTGCACCATCTTGGGCCTAACGTTTCCCAGAATACGAGATTCCTGTAGGACATGTCTCCTTGGCACAAGAGGTCTCCCACGTCAGAAACAGTACACACCAGCTTTCAGCCAGTTAAGACGCAAAAACAGGTGGCGTCTCTGCAGAGGAGCTAGGGCCACACGCAATATACGGGTCTCCTTCCCGTGCCGTAGTGGTGGTATATGTCCTTTGAAGAGGACTGCAGGCCTTTACCTACCATACAGTGCGTTTATAGCTACTGTAAGCCAAGAGACGCTCATTCTTATTGCTGGTGTAGAGGTAAATTTTATTTCATGGAACATCATATTCAAAGGAAGCGCAAGTTCACAGATTTTCTTTTATCCTTTTAGATCGATTAACCAATTACTGTTATTTAACTTTGTCCAGTGGTTTATCTGATCCTTCTTCTTTTGGAATATCCCTCACAGTTTTCACAAATCCCAGGAATTTTAAAATGGGTATTACTGATGTAATAATGTGAAATGATATTCGTCGCATAGTTTAACGTTATCTGCAGTTGCGGACTTTTATACACGAAGTGCCAACAATTTATGTCAGCATAGTTATGGGAGATAGAATTAACACAGTGGTATATGAATTCCTAATGGAATATTGTTCGTCTCCCAGTAAGGAAGACTTCTTAATGAACGGCTAGCAACGATTTAAGTTAGTAGTTGCTTTCTTCACATAACAGTAATTTTCAGCCAAGAGCATGATGTTCTCTTATTTACAGGGAAAATATTGTCCTTTATACGTAATTTAGCTTTTGCTGAAACTTATAGAGAACAGCTTTGACTTTGGAATATAGTCGGTAGTCAGCAGTCTGATGCACCCAAAATTTGCTGAAATTCTGGAATATCTTGATATTAGTATTTGCATAATAACTCATCGTCAGTTTTTCTTTGAATAAACTGACCACTTCGGCCGTATTTATACAAAGTAGTAATCCAGGCAGTCATGACGGCCATCAATGAAAATGTACGTCTGAAATTAATTCTGCAAATACTGAAAGAGAGGATGTTAATTTTTACTTAAATAAAATCATATTACTTTAAAAATTATTTGTTATATTTTGAATATAACAAATCCATAATTTCAAGCAATACAGACCTTTTATTAACCGATCAAAATAGGAGCGTCCAGTTATTACATTCCGCCCAGCGATAAGACACAAAGTGGAACGACCACAAAGAAGACCATAGTCCCAACATTACAAAAGAAATAACTGCCTTCAAGTATTCTTTGGTTTGATCGCATTATAGATGGTCTTGTATATTTATTTGCAATTTCCCATAAAATTCCAGTTTCCTGTGTCTCTCTTTTTTGCGTCATTTTCACACAGTTCACTTATATTTTGCACTAATCTTTTTCAGGAGACTTTACAAAGCTCCCAGCAAATTTTTGTCCTTCATATAACATATGTGGTTTAAAGACTTGCACTTCGTTGACTGCAAGAACTTAATATTTACGTCAGCAACAACCGTAAAATACTTTTCAAAGTAGAGAAATAGTAAGAAATCAATTTTGTTTTGCCATCATGCAAGTATCGACCATTAAATAAACTTCGTTTAATACGATAATAGCATACCAGACAAATGTATACAACCGTTGTGATAATAAAAGAGTTGTGTCACGACATTAACATCTGGGGTGTAATTTACTGTGTGGTGTAAGTCAGCGTGAGTATAGTTTCACAGGAGTTGAAAAACCCGAAAAGAAAAGCAGCATAGAGCCTTGAAGCTTCATCATCTAAGTGTGTAGTGTGATTGTTAAGTTTGTGAGTCACTATAATTTCATGGTATAATTAGGTTTACACACGAAGCAAAAGTCACTAGTTACGGACATCAGTTACAACTGAAAATATGTCGTGAGATAACACTTTGTCATTGAAAAGTTGCTATTTATGCGTGTTACATAAGATGTGTATGTTGTTGGAATTTGACAATCCATACATTCATATTGTTAAACGGAATTTACTATCTTCTTTGTTGGTGACATTGATTTGTACTTATTCGGTAGTTCGTGACAATCGGAATCCGTCCTACTGGAACATTTGGTCCTCCAGAACAGTACTTGGACTCGATTGCGAGAGGGACAGGGGTTGGAACTTGCCTCCAAAGTCTGCAGGGGAACGATTCGATATATTTGTGACATCAAAGTATAACAGACGTCAGGTTGAAGATTTATGACCTTTATTTCCAAATGCTACACTCGACATAGTTGTGAATATTCCAGGCAGGACAACGCTATGGGTTTTTCGTCTCTTACTGGGATGTGAACCCATTTCTTACAGCTGTGCAAATGCCTGTTTACTAGGTGTTGCACACAAGACAGCACTTGTACAAACTGCTGAGTCTGGTTCGCCTTGCGTCAGTTTGTCATCAAATAGGGACACACTTACAGTAGTAGGTCAACCTTCATTTTTGTACATTTTGTTAGAGTGGGTTGCCTACATTCAGGGGCAAGCATACATTCAGGAGTAAACCAACTTTTCTTTTTTGACTGACAAATACTTAACCCATTGTTCTGTGAAGAGGATTATAACCCTCTGTGGATAATATTTCCTTTTGATTGACAGATCCTTAAATAATTGGTCTTTTGTTTGGGGAGGATTAGCATAAGCCCTGGATGGTGTGGCTTGGCTCAGCTCAAGACACATGGGGCATCTAGGTGGGCAGTGAGACGCCATGTCTCCTTAGTTAAAGAATGTTGTAATACTGGTTAAGGGACAGCAATATACAACTATAGAATGGATCGCATGTTTGACCCTGTGTGCGAGTGATTAGGTGTTAAACCCTCAAAAAACAGTATTTACAATGTGCTTCTCTGTACTCTCTGCCAATCACAACATTGTGGTTTCAGCTAACAAACAGTTTCTGTGGGGTAACAATCAACTGTATATCTATTGAGGTAATAGTTACACATGCGAGTTGACTGCTGTATTTGATGCTTTCCTAAAAAAAAGGAGAACCAGCTGTCTCCAAATCGACTTGCATCTGCATTAAAGGATGACAGAAAGTGGATGGAGTGATCAGTTGAGATGCACTTGTAATGAGATCTGATTTAATGGTAGACTGACCATTTTTCCGTTGTTTTGTCGGCGTGAATCAGTTTTGTGGCATAACCTGCATTTGATGCATGTTCTGTGTGTGACTAAGGGCACTATCTACTTGTGATCATTAACAGAAAACCTCTCAGTCATCAGAATACTAATTCATCTGTGATGATGATAAAACACGTCCATCCAGTTTTGGCCCTTTCCTCTAGACAAATGAGAATTTATGCAACATACTCCTTTCCCCTGCTGCATCTTGGAAATAAAATAGAGTCTTCAGTTTCATAACTATGGTATTCAAAGTTAGTGACAGGTGTTTGTGAGGCACTGCAATCCCCATGTATACCTCTGCTTGACGATGTCCTGTTTACGAAAATAGTGGCAGCATGACTGCTGCTATGTGTTTGTCTTTTTCCTTGTAAGAGGCATTGCCCATTACTAAAGATCACTTTTTTATAGGACTGATGCGAGCATAGCATAATTTCTGAATGGTAATCGGATGTGAACCGTTCGAGCTATAAACCTGTGTAAAGCATGTATCACAAAGACTCAATGTTTTCTTTGGTATTCAAGTTAGTAGTTTATTTTGTTTTACAGTTTACCAACATAGTTTATCATAGAGAAATCTGCAAGGAGGATGTATGTCATCTGCTGGAAATACATTTCTTACATTGGAATATTAACTGCATTGCATCTCACATGACTAATCATTTGGTAACCACACCACTGTAACGTTATACCAATAACTTCTTGGTACTGACCCCAGACGCTGGAACAAGACTTTAGAATTGATAGCACAGTTGATTTAATTAAAGTGCTTCAAACTCCTTCCATCTAGGGCTCCATCATGCATAAAAACTGCAGGTTTCTGCTTCTTAACCATTTGTTATATCATCACAAAACTTTCATATCTACCATACACCAATAAGGGGTGCTAACCTCCTCAACATAAGCGCAGCTGGAGAAATCTTGTGCACTTGGGTGGGTGCTGTGGAATAACAGTTACTTACTTGGCTCACTCTATTCCTTCACGAGACATGCAATGTAGCAGTTTACTTCTGGTGAGCTGCAAATGTAATTAGTGACAGTGTTGCAGGGAGCATTGGTCAGAGACAATGCGAGAAGTCCTTTCAACTTCATCCTAAAAACACGAAAATGCTCTGTGACTCCCATCCACATAGGGGAAAGATGGGCAATCGTAATTTTAAATTACGCACCATGATCGAGGAGCTACAAATATATAGACTACTGTCTGGTATAGTTTGGTGTATATGTATGAGAATTAAAAATGAATGAATCTACTGCACAGTCCTCTATCTACATTTGCGATCTAGTATATGGTACTCACAAAGTAGTGGAGGGGCAGTTTAGCGATTATTAGGAAACTGGGAAGCAAGCTGCTGCGTCATTGGTCAGTATTGAAATTTCGGAAAACCTGGTAAAATTGGTAACATTGATCGCAATATCAATTATGATGCTCCTTCCAGTACATTGGCGGTGTCTGTTCCATCCCATCTATCCACTGGTATGCTGTTGATTACCACATAATGACTGACTGACATCCCTTGTTTGAGGTGTAGAAATTGTCTTGGTGGAGGGGCAACACCTTCCGGGGATGGCTAGCACCGAAACAATGATTGTGTACATGACTGCAATATGAGGAATCAATTGAAACAGAACGCAAAGCTGCCTGCTACCCCATCACTGTGAAAGATGAGTTCAAATGTAGAGGCTGTCAATTAGCTTCGGGCAGCTGTTTGGAAACATTCCACAATGCCGCAAAGCTCTTCCAGTTTCTATGTGTTGTGACTGCTTTTTACTTAAAAACATCATGTGTGTGTTGTGGGTGCAGCTGCATAATTTACACCATGGAATGTCCAGCTGTCAGTCAGAGCCAATGAATCGAAACGTGTTAATGTTTGTTTAGAACCTGACACATACCTCAGAGTCATTGTAGAGAGATGAAAATGTATGGCTGTGTACAAATCTGTGTCATATGCTGCTTGGACATGTTACAACAGAAAAACAGAGATCCTCTCTTGCGACTGATAGTCTGTGGGATATGGTCCTCTTACAGTACAGGCGATGACACTTAACACTGGTCTCTGCAGGCGACTTGGATTACTGAGTGGATCAATACCAGTATATTTAATGGGGGTCAGTGCATATGCTCGATGCCATCTCGCAGACAGCATTTGTTTGTGAAATATATATATATATATATATACATATATCGGAAGACAAGGATGTGGTAAAATTTTACTGGGTTCTCTACTGGATGACGTTAGTGCAGTTTTTATAGTTCTTGGCTTTTCATTCTCTGTTGGATGGTACAAAATAACGATGATAGAGGGAATGTTTGGGTGACAGACATGAATGCACACTGAGGAACACAGATCTCCCTCAGTTTTGAGATGCACTACAATGTGGTAGCAAAATCCTCGTTCCTTGTCCAGTTCCCGTACTGTCTTTTTCTACTGCTACCTCTTCTTGGAGGAGAAAGCTTCGTTTGGCTTTGGCCTTACACGTCGTCAACAGTTGGAGCTACGACAACATGTTCTCATTTCCACCAAACGGTCAATACACAGTCCTGTCGCATTAACACAGCTCATCCTGTTTCTACACAGATTGCAGAAGGTGGTAGATATTAGTGGCCTCCGACTTCTGCACAGTTCCGACTTAAATTGGAACGATCACATGTAGAAAGCTGCAGGGATGGCAGGCAGAGACTGAGGAGCAGTTACAAGATGCATAGGTACTACCTGAAACAACGCTGGAATTTTACTGTAGCAGATAGGTTCGAAACAGGTGACTCATTTCAAGATATGAGAGTGCCGCAAATATGATTCAATAATGGCTGTAATCATTCAAAGACAACCCCATAGGATCCAACACAGATATGTGGTTGAATGGAAAGACTTGAGTCAAAATTGCAGACAGAATTTCTACCACAAAGCGTAACACTATAGATCTGGAGAGCTAGTTTATTGGTCAAAGGATTTTATACATTTCTTATTACCACAATCTAGCTTTTCGTCTTTTTTTTTTTTTTTTTAAGTGATTCGTCGCATAGCACACCATCTATTGTATGTGATCGTTCTCAATCAACCATCATCCTCCCTTTCTATACCTGTGACATGGCATCGAGATAGAATGCATTACAAATACTTGAGGAATATCTAGCAGCAGCAAGAGGGAGTTGCAAACAGTGGCTTCATTCCACATTCCTTAGCCAAATCATTTCTAAATTCGGTGATTTTATTACAAGCTTAAACCGCCAGTGATGTGCACCTGGTGCTTCCAGTTTGTTAATATACAACCCAGCGATAACCACCTATAATCAATGTAGTGGTATGTGTGTGGATGACCACTTCATTTGGAAGCAATACTATACTTCGATTAATACAGCTGGTATACTTTTTAACATGGATATCGTTCATGATATTTGGGTGTACCGGTAGAAACAAAGACCGCTTTTGACAGTAGCATAGCTGTTGATCGTGCTATATTAATAGCTGGTCGCCTATCAGACTATTAGGTCTCTGTTCCTAAGACACACTGATACCACTCACAAGAAAAACAAATGAAGAATGGCTATCTGTCACGGATTTTTGTTCAAAATTGTTTTGGTAACACCAGCATTCCGTTATTGTACTTAGTAGGTGATATGTGAGCAGCAGGCCTGTAATGTATGTGTACTGTGGGAGTGTTGCGACATGTGCAAACTAAATGAATATGTCCTGTCATAAGGGAGGTATGGACTTGTTGTGGAAAATTGTGATAGCCGTAAGGGGGACGAAAGTGTTTTTTTACGTGGAAAATTATATCCTGTCATAAGAAGGATATAGATATTCGTATTCCCAGAACCACAGTCGTCAAGAGGGTGTATTTCTAATACTACACACATTGTTGAATGTCATCAGATTGAGAATAATTGTAAGTATAGTGATAAAATGTATGTGGCTGGTTTCCTTCGGTGATACTGTCTGGGGTGTGGGAGCACGTGTTGCTGTCTGTGGTCAGAATGACTAACATTTCCAGCTTATGGACCGAGCGAGGTGGCTCAGTGGTTAGCACACTGGACTCGCATTCAGGAGGACGACGGTTCAATCCCGCGTCCGGCCATCTTGATTTAGGTTTTCCGTGATTTCCCTAAATTGCTCCAGGAACATGCTGGGATGGTTCCTTTGAAAGGGCACGTCCGACTTCCTTCCCCGTCCTTTCCTAATCCGATGAGACCGATGACCTTGCTGTCTGGTCTCCTCCCCCAAACAATCCAGTCCAATCCAAATCCAGCTTATGGAACGTGGATGTGCTGGAGTACAAGCATGCAACTGGCCTAGCTCCTCTAGGTGGGTGAATAGCGAACTAATATTCAGTATTTGTTGGGCAGCCTTCATGATCGCATGTGTTCTCCATCGAAATTTGAGAAGATTCAATATGGGCATGTGTTTACTTTGGAAGTATTGATAACATTTGAATTCCTACCACTCCAATCGTCCCTGGATGCAATCCATGGCTAGGGTAGTGTAATCTGGCATACACGTGTGTCCGTAACTGCAGCTGAAGCTGTGGCGATAATTTTCATCGACATTCAGCACTGGTGGTCAACGAAGGGATGGGCACGCTGTGTGTGGACGTCTGGGAGGTGAGTGTGCAGGATGTGCAAGTGTTTCAGTGAGCTCCGCCATCTACCTGCTTCAACTACTGCTACAGACTGGGTCGTGGTTTAAGTGTATCATGTGTAGAGCTTCTCAATATGTCGCAGTGGACTCCGTCTTGCAGTGATACTTGCTGTTGTCTTTATCCTGACATGCAGTACACCTTCCTCCTTCCAAATGTAGTGGACAGAACCTATTTAGGAATTCTATAATACCTTAAAAACCTAGTCACGATGCCAAATTCCCGATTGATAGCGATCTCTGACATATAGCCATGACAATTTATTACTACGGGCTGGATCTTAGTTTAAGTGGCTCGTGTTTAGTGCTTCTCGGTACATTGGAATAGATTCTGCCTTGCAGTGGTATTTGCTATTTTCTCTGTTCTATTACACAGTGGCCCTTCTTCCTTCTGAATGTAGCGAAGAAAACAGTTTAGAAATTCTAAAGTGCATTAAAACCCCAATCGTGAAGTGAAAAGTCCCGATTGATCAATTTATTGTTTCCAGTAGTTGTGTTGCGTGCATGCGTGCTTTTGGTATGGGCGAACGTGACAAGCGCTGGTGTGGGTCCTTCTCTCGGCGGACAGTGCTCCTTGTGATCGTGAGTTTGTGTGACTGGCGGGATTTTTTTTTTTTTTTTGCCAGATATGTTTAGTGGAAATGTTGTGGCGGATGAGGGTGTTTGCGTTCTCAAGACCTCAGATATATTTAGCGCTACGATCTATTTATGATGGAAATTTCATTACTTGATTTGCATAATGTTTGTGTGTGATACTGAAATGTTGAAAATATTTTTTGTTGTGAAGGAGGATCCTAGTAAGGTGGAGATGAGTGTTTTAAGCGATCTATTGGACTCCTGTAAATTGTTAAACAATTAATTTGATAGGGTAGTGCAAGTGTAGGTAACCTGCGCTAACAAAATGCAACAAAACGAATGTTGCCCTACTTCTTGGTCCGGTAATGTGTGGAGCAGACAGGAAATAGAGTACTATGCTTGGGAGTAAAGGACAACCATCTGTGTTTATGGGGCAGCGGATGGAAATGTTAAACTTGCCCAACATTTATACATTCAGCCGTTTCCGGTACGTCGAGGACTGGATCCACACGCATTTACTGCTATCTGCAGGTCCCTATGAGAGGAATGTCCACTTGAGGCATGTTTTCCACTGGCACGTTCTCATTAAGGCAAATGTGCCTTTAAGGCCTACCTTGAAATCCAATGCATTCATTTTGTGTTACAGGTGCGAAAGCCTGAAGGCCACGGTCATCAACACAAAGTTGGTACACCACGACTTGAAGAGGAAGCATTAGCACAGCCGTAAAACAAACCCTCAAGAAGCTCGCAGCTTGTTGAACGGGAATTGTGTGTAAGTCATTCCATAATTTGGTGTGTGGGGCATGGAGATGATATGCACCCCTACCGGCTTCAGACAGTTCACGCTCTTACCTAAGAAGATTTTCCATATCGAATTGAATTCTCCCAGTGTGCCAGTCAACCGAATTTTCCGAACAGTGCACTTATTACAAATGAGTCATCCTTTACACGATAGGGTATATTCAACAGCCACAGTCAGCACCTATGGGCACGAGAAAATCAGCACGCCTCCTTTGTTCGTGGTCACCTAGATCGCTTTGTTGTCAACATTTGGGCTGGCTTGGTAGGCGATAATCTGGTCGATCCACACATGTTAGCCCAGAAACTAAACACAAACAAATACTTAATCTTTTTACAAGAAACTCTGCCAGAGTTGTTGGAACATGTTCCACTCAATGTACGAGAGTGAATGTAGTACCATACGATGGTGCACCTGAGCACTTCACACATCAGTGAGAATGCATTTGGATGAAACCTTTGGTGAGAACTGGAACGGGCGCGGTGGGCCGATGGCATGACTTGCGCATTCTCCCAACTTTTTCTTCTGCGGACGCCTGAAATCAGTTGCCTACAAAACGCCGTTAAGACTGATAAAGAGCTGATAATGCGCACTATAGCAGCCTCCGATGCAATTTCCACTTTGCCAGAACTGTTTGAAAGTGTGTGACCGACACTCCAGCGTCATTGCATGGCATGCGTTCAAACAGGAGGGCGTAATTTTGAATACTTTTTGTAACTGTTTTAAAATAATGGTTATAAAATTTCACCCCAACTTCTAATTTATCTTGAAGCTTGAATGGTATATCGCGCGCCTACACTCTTGGTGGTACGTGACGCTTTTCAACGACGTCGAGCGCCGTACGCTAAGGGACGCGGACATGAGTTGCTATGTGAAATATGCTTGTTATGACCCAGTCTGCGTTTCTGGTGATTGACCACAACGGACGTGGGTTACTATGTGAAATATGATTATTATGACCCACTCTGTGTTTCTGGTGATTGTCCACACTGGACTACAAATGCCGTGTACATTTTAGCTTAGTGTTTCACTTATAAAGATTCAGCCCCTTATTTAGTGATTTATGACCTGTACGCATGTATCTCAGCCTAAACAAAGAAACAAATACAAGAACTCGGTATATCTCTGATCATGTGTCATTCAGTCTACATGGCATGCATGTATCTTAATTGGTAGACTATCTAGAATCTGGATTCATATTCTCTGTATTTCACTCTAATTACTTGTTCTGGTAATGTGTACTGCCCAACAAAACATGACACACATATATGGCTCTGAGTACTATGGGACTTAACTTCTGAGGTCATCAGTCCCCTAGAACTTAGAACTACCTAAACCTAACTAACCTAAGGACATCACAAACATCCATGCCCGAGGCAGGATTCGAACCTGCGACCGTAGCGGTCGCGCGGTTCCAGACTGAAGCGCCTAGAACCGCTCGGCCACACCGGCCGGCGACACACATATATAAACGAACGTGAAATGAAATCTTACAAAAAGAAATGAAGTGGCTAGTGTTGATTTCACTTCAAATGGTATCTCAGGGTTTTCACAAAAAAGAAAGCGTTGTTGCATACACAATCTCTGATTAACTTCTTGTCACTAGTATGAAAATTATTGCCCACTTACAGCTATACATACGCATATGATATGAATACAAGATGGCTGGCCGGTGTGGCCGAGCGGTTCTAAGGGCTACAGTCTGGAACCGCGTGACCGTTACGGTCGCAGGTTCGAATCCTGCCTCGGGCATGGATGTGTGTGATGTCCTTAGGTTAGTTAGGTTTAAGTAGTTCTAACTTCCAGGGGACTAATGACCTCAGAAGTAAAGTGTCATAGTGCTCAGAGCCATTTGAACCATTTTTAAATACAAGATAATAAAAAAAAGAAAAAATACTATAACTATTATATATATCCAGAAGAATATTCGCTTACTGGTTCAGCAAAATAATTCCTTTTATGTATAAAGCCTCTTGAGGTCAACACGGGGATATAAGCCTCTTACGTTATTATAGTTAGACTTTCCCAGCACGTAACAATCCTCACGAGGTATGCTGAGAATTTTGTATGACCCATTATACAATAAATGCCATTTAGCATTTTTTTTAATTAGTGATGCCTTCAGACGGGACCTAAGCAACACTAACTCTCCAACATTGTATGACTGTGTTTTTGTTGCACTTTTGCCAAATTCTTCCTTCCGTAGCCTAGATTTCTCTGCAACAGTGGCTAGAGCTTTCTCTATTTTGTGTTTCTACTTTTTTCATTTCTTTCTATGTTAGAAAGTCGATTTAACCCTTTATTGGATTCTGTAATTGGAAACATGAGCTCTGAAGGTGTAAAGCCTGTAGAGGTATGAGATAGATTACTATAAATTGTGTCAAACAGAACGACGTTGTCGACTCGTTCTGTTTACTTGGCATAAGCACATGTTCTGATAAAACGATTCAGGAAGCGTTATCGGATAAAATAGAAATGTTTTTTGTACTGCTGGTAGGAAATCAGAAACAATATTACTCATAACTAAAATGAATGTTGCATATTTTATTGGGTACATCCTTACATGTTTACTAAAGATGTCGTACCTAACTACTAAGTACTTAGCACCCCTTCTGGCAGTTGGAAAGGGTCTGGTTACGTTCAGTGCAACGATTTTAAAGTGTTTTGCTAGCAATATTTAATGCAATTCAGTTTTGCTGCACATGATCATGGGCTTTGCCTTTTGGCGAATGACGTAAGTTCTCAGTGACCTTTGTCCCTAATTTTACAGGTTGGGGTAATAACAATACTGGGTTATCTCGCTGAGCACTTTTTTATGCAAAAATGCCCTCAGGTATTAAAGGTACACGCACAAAAATCCTCTAGATGACTAGTAGGCACTCTCTCTCACTCTCTCTCTCTCTCTCTCTCTCTCTCTCTCTCTCTCTCTCTCTCTCTCACACACACACACACACACACACACACACACCATTTGTTGTGCTTAATATTGTGTCTATAGCATAACACTTAGCTGCAACAGGAAATGTTGACCAAGTGCATGTGCAGAATCGGTTCTTAACGTTTCTTTTATGTTTCTCCATATAGGGTCTGCGTCCTGCAGTGTCCTACGTTCTTGTACCTATTCAGGTACCGTTGTGTGCACACAGAACCTTTGATCATAAGTATCTTGTACTCTGAAGATTTTTCTGCCATGTCAGGGAATTCTAACAGGTCTTGGGGTAACCTGCATAAAGCATCCACTACTGTGTTACCTTGTCCACTTACGTGGTGAATCTCGAAGTCATATTCCAGTAAGGGTAATGTCCATCGAGACAGCCACGCATTCATTAATTTGCGTGACGATGGAACTGAGCACCTGATGGTTGCAGAATACCTTACCATGATTCCCATAAACATAATAATGATATGTTTTAAACGCCCATAGCACAGTGAGGGCCTCGAGTTCTGTCACTGAATATGATCATTCACACACTGACAGGACTCTACTCGCGAAATCAGTGATTCTAACCTCAGTTATCCCGGATGTTGGAACCTTCCATTCCTCTAGAGACTTGCGGTACACGGCTGTTAGAAGGGGGGCAAGTTCTTTCGCGTACTCTGTGTAGAATCGAATTGGTATCCCGTCAGGTGCAGTGGACTTTCCTCTGTTGAAAGTCCACTGAACCTGACGGGATACCAATTCGATTCTACACAGAAAATGTAGTCCATCAACAAAGGAGGTGGCTTACAAAACACTCGTTCGACCTATACTTGAGTATTGCTCATCAGTGTGGGATCCGTACCAGATCGGGTTGACGGAGGAGATAGAGGAGATCCAAAGAAGAGCGGCGCGTTTCGTCACAGGGTTATTTGGTAACCGTGATAGCGTTACGGAGATGTTTAACAAACTCAAGTGGCAGACTGTGCAAGAGAGGCGCTCTGCATCGCGGTGTAGCTTGCTCGCCAGGTTTCGAGAGGGTGCGTTTCTGGATGAGGTATCGAATATATTGCTTCCCCCTACTTATACCTCCCGAGGAGATCACGAATGTAAAATTAGAGAGATTAGAGCGCGCACGGAGGCTTTCAGACAGTCGTTCTTCCCGCGAACCATACGCGACTGGAACAGGAAAGGGAGGTAATGACAGTGGCACGTAAAGTGCCCTCCGCCACACACCGTTGGGTGGCTTGCGGAGTATAAATGTAGATGTAGATGTAGATGTTTCATCTGTCTGGATGATCCCCATGCTACAGCTTCAAGACCCGTTGTCAGACAGAAATCCTTTCACATTTATGGATGTTGGAGAATCTACGAATTAACAAGGGCCTGCTTAATAGCAAAGGATGCTGACTTGCATTCTTTGATCCAATACCAATGAGCATTTTTTCTCAACAGCCATAACAGCGTAACATTTTTGAGTAGCTGCTCTGGCACGAAGCTCCTAAAAAATTAGGCAAGTCCTAAAAATGGTTTTGCCTCTGGGTACTTGGTGTGCGGTAAACTTGTTCGACAAGATCGCCGTTTAACAATCAGAGCAGTGTCTGAGTTAACAGGAGTTGACAAGGAAAGTGTTAGGCAGTTTACCGATATTTTTCAATGTTTGCATCAGTTTTTGCTGACAATGGTCTGCCAGTGCGAGTGTCATCACTGGTGTCTTCGCGGCCACCTTTAAATCGTTTAAACCACTCAAACACTTGTGTTCACGATAAACAATTATCGCCGTACACTTGTTGTAACATTACAAACGTTTCACTTGCAGATTTTCCTAGTTTGAAACAAAATTTGATGTTAACACGCTGTTCTTTCTGTACACTCAACATTTTCCGACGCACAGACAAAACGTCAACTACTTAAAACAGACGCCACGGGCAGACTGAGTGCAGGAGGCAGATGAAACTCGAGCAGTAGGCGGAGCGAGAGTCACGTGACAGACCACGCGACTTTCAGCCTTATTGCATTCGTTTTATTGTTTCACCAGTACTAGTCCGGTTTTTTTCTAGCCACACCTCGTAGACCATTCCTTTGTCTAGAAGTTCCGGCCCTAACACGATGACAAGCGCAGCAATAAATATGCCTGCACTTACATTGAGACCAAAAGGTAAAACCTTAAACTGGTGCCCGCATCTCGTGGTCGTGCGGTAGCGTTCTCGCTTCCCACGCCCGGGTTCCCGGGTTCGATTCCCGGCGGGGTCAGGGATTTTCTCTGCCTCGTGATGGCTGGGTGTTGTGTGCTGTCCTTAGGTTAGTTAGGTTTAAGTAGTTCTAAGTTCTAGGGGACTGATGACCATAGATGTTAAGTCCCATAGTGCTCAGAGCCATTTGAACCTTAAACTGGTAACAACATCCAGCAAGTACAAAAGCCGTACACTTTTTCCATGACTCTGACAATGCATTCTGTCAGTAGAATGAGCACATATCAATCGAGATAAGGTATTTCGCTCCGTAAAACTATGTATCTCTTCTAAGTTTTGCGGTCTTTCTCGATACTTTTTTTCTGGCAGTTATGAATTTTCTTGGACAGTTCCCGTCTGACGTCTTACTTGTCATTATACTTTAGCATGTTTAGGACATCGTACTGCATGCTTTCACTATATGCCGCGATCACCTGCCGAAGACATACGGGGGTTGCGCAAAGTTTGACAATTGCAAAAGGTTCATCCTGATTATTATCAGTCGCCTCCACAATGTGTACACTATGTTGCAGTGTTTGATTTTGAGTATTTTGCTGCGAAGGCTGCCAGTGCGACTAATATCCTGCATCAGGCATAGGAATTGCAGTAATATGAAGTATTGTTACATTCTGAGACTGTTGTGGTTGTTGCCTGAATGTGAATTCCGGCCACTGGATCGGGGGTTCTGCTATGGCTCACTAGAAGTTTGCAAGTTTTTATTTATCTTTGGATTAAACCTGTTGTCCTTTCTCCTTTTGCGATTAGAATTGTAGTTCTTCTGGTAGTTGCCATTGTTGAGACTACCAAACTGTGGCTGTGGCCTTCCGTTATTTCTATTTGTACTACAATTTGAATCCTGATTACAGTAGTTGTTATTTACGTTACCATTGTTACTCGGTCTGAAACCTCCTCTGATTACCATCAACTCGGTGGTGGTTGTGGTTCCAGACACTCTTTCCATTAGCTCGGTTTGCAACATTATTCTCATTCGAATTCTTCACCTCCTCCTGTATGAGTTCTAAGGAATCGATTACGGAAAGAAAATTTTCCAAATCTGTATCGGGCACTTGAACTTGTTTCTCTCTAATCGAGATTGATAAGGTGCCTTTAGTATTCGTAAACACCCCTGTGTGATGTCGGCTAGTCCCAATATCGTGTCGTATTCAAGTATTTCTCTATATATTTTCTAAGATTCCCCTGCTTAGGGTTCTATATCTCTGGACTATAAGAGTTTCTCAACTGCTCTTGCACTAAAAAGAACTTCTCAAATTCCGCGAAGGTTTTGCAACTTTCAGCAGCATGAACTGTTTTCTTATATTCGTTTACGTATGAAACTGCTGCCGATTTATTAAGCTTTCACCGGCCGTGGTGGCCGTGCGGTTCTAGGCGCTACAGTCTGGAACCGCAAGACCGCTACGGTCGCAGGTTCGTATCCTGCCTCGGGCATGGATGTTTGTGATGTCCTTAGGTTAGTTAGGTTTAATTAGTTCTAAGTTCTAGGGGACTGATGATCTTAGAAGTTAGGTCCCATCGTGCTCGGAGCCATATTAAGCTTTCTTCCGCATTAGAGTGGCCACCGTTGGCATGGATGGTTTTATGTAGGTCATACTCCTGTTTTGCTTCTGGCAAATGTGGGCTAACACTTGACCAACATCTCTATGAAATATGGGTTCAGACTCTGGTTATTGTGGCAACGGTGTTTTCCCACACTGTAGTACAGCATGAAATATATTCATTTGTTCAAACTTTTTATAACTTACTACATCCTGTTCAGGTTTTCCGACCTGACTTCTACCCTGTTTTTGCCACTTGATAAACATGTAGTGACTAGACTCCTTATACTCTCTAACTCTTTTTGCAAACCTTGATAGGTCTCCCAGTTGCGAACCGCTGCTTCGACAGCTGCATTCTTCACTTCTATGTTAACCTCCTCCTTAATAATATCTCTCGTATCCCTATTAGTATCATCCACAGATGTGGTTAACTGCTTAATCTTTTCCTCTAAATTGTTTTGGATGAAATGCATGTTTGCACATCCGCACTCAGCTGTCCACAATCTACGGTAAATCTTTGCAACTAGTTTGCAAAGCGCTGAACCAAGTGAGAATACTAGTTAAATTTTCCCTGATACTTCCTGCAAGAGCTTTGTCACGAGTGTCAAATACATTATTTAACCTTGTGACTGTTTCTTCGTCAGGACTACCTAAAGCACCATTACACTTTCACAAGACCTCTTTCTCCCTAAGAATTTGGTTTTACTTCCCCTCCTCTTCTAAAACTCTTTCTCTTACTTCTTGCTATTTTTCAAAATCGGCGAGAAGTTGTCTGTTTTTCCTCTCGTTCATTGTCCAAAACTTACCCTTCTCCAATCGCATGCCTTTCCTGTCGTTCCTTCTCAGGTAATTCCAGCTTTTCTAACAGCATGGTGATTAAATCATTTTCTGGTTTTATTATTGGCGAGGGATCAGTTGTTGCTACCCCCTGCCCCATAATGTCTTCCACATTACTTTTACCTAACACCGTAGGTGCAGTTTCAGTGTCAACTGAACCTTGTTCAGAATACAGTGTGGCTAAAGGCACACTGTGATCTTCTGTTCCTTGCGTATAGGAGTCAGAAGTCATCCTGTCATTCGGTATATTACTATCAGATTCTAATATCCTGACTTGAGATTTCTTCCACGTGAGCTTTAGTTTCCCTTTATGGCGTAACCATTTCGCAGTACTTAACACGGTACACACGAACACATAAAGGTTGCGAAACACACAGATATACAGAAAAACTATTCAGCCACCAGCAAAAATTATTCCTAAAAGATTACAACTATATAGCAGCTGATGTCGAGACGCATTTAGAGCGTCAATTGTTTGTGAAGTCTTATAGATCGATACCTATCTGCATGCCCTGGAGGCTCACTGATTCGCTACCTGAAGTCACAAATACATGCACGCGGTTCCTTACCTTTTGCACGCTCTAGATCTATTCGGGTCGTGTAGTTATTACGACTGGATTTCCTGGATAATTCTCGTATATTCTGTTTCTCCTTCAATATATTTTTTATCGGTACGTGAAAGAGAAATTACTGTTGCATTAATACACAGAAAAGACATGTACATAAACATATATTTTACTTAACTAATTACAAATACTGCAAAATCTAGCCCCACGTTCCGGGCGACAATGTCATTCTAAAAAAAACTTCACTAATTTAATAATATGACATGATATTCGTCCTATCCTTTAAGGTTATCTGCAGTTGCGGGCTTTTGTACACGAATTGCCAACAGTTTATGCCAGCGTGGTTATAAGAAAGATAGAATTACAACACTGTTATATCGAATTCCTACTTGTCCGTCACACAGTAATGAGGATTTTGTAAAGCAATGATCTAAGTGAGACGTTGCTCTCTTCACATAACAGCAAGTTTTCAGACAAGAGCATGATATTCTCTTACTTACAGGTGAAATATTGCCCTTTCTATGCGTTGCCGACGTAATGTAGCTTTTACTTCAACTCAAAGAGAACTGTTAACATTTTTGACATAACATTAAAGTATTAGCTGCGTCAATGATGGACAATACTTGGCAGCTTGCAGTCTGATGCACCTAAAATTTGTTGAAATTCTGGAAAATCTTAATAGCATTACTTGCGTAATAACTCGACGCGAGTTACGACGTTGTTTTTCTCTGTGGTTGTATTTAAACAAATTAGTAATACGGTCAGTAATGGCTGCAACAATGAAAATATTGATTCAGAAAGTACTCGGAGACAGGATGATAATTTTTATATAAATGAAATCATATTACTTTAACAAACATAAGTTATGTTTTAAAAACAACAAATCCATAATTTCAAGCAATACAGACATTTTATTAGTCGAGAACAATAAGAGCATCCAGATATTACAATTTTTACAGTGTTAAGACACAAAGCAGAATTATTGGTTCAAATGGCTCTGAGCACTATGGGACTTAACAAAAATGGCTCTGAGCACTATGGGACTTAACATCTGCGGTCATCAGTCCCCTAGAACTTAGAACTACTTAAACCTAACTAACCTAAGGACATCACACACATCCATGCCCAAGGCAGGATTCGAACCTGCGACAATAGCAGTCGCGCAGTTCCGGACTGAGCGCCTAGAACCGCGAGACCACCGCGGCCGGCATGGGACTTAACATCTGAGGTCATCAGTCCCCTAGACTTAGAACTACTTAAACCTAACTAACCTAAGGACATCACACGCATCCATGCCCGAGGCAGGATTCGAACCTGCGACCGTAGCAGCAGCGCGGTTCCGGACTGAAGCGCCTAGAACCGCTAGGCCACAACAGCCGGCGCAGAATTATTGCAAAGAAGACCATAGTCTATACATTACGAAAGATATAATTGTCTTTGAGTATTCTTTGGTTTAGTTGCATCATAGATGCTACTTGTGTATCTATTAGCAACCTCTGATAAAATTCTTATGTCCTGTATCCCTGTTTTTTACTTTATTTTGACACAGTTCACTTAAATTTTGCACGAAATTTTTGCAGCAGACCTAACATCCATCAGGTGATGACAGGCATTATTCCATACACAAAAATCCTAAATGAGATCTTGTGATTCCTTCTTATGCGAATGAGACTAGACTTCACCTTCTTCTAATGGACACGATATTGAGTGTGATGTCTCTGTATGTTCTTTCAGATTTTTCGTGGTGCTTAAAGATCTTGATGTGAGAAACTTACGGCTTCGCTACATCTTCAGTTCCACAACACTGACGAATGCTATTGTTCGCTCATGGTACAGTGCACAAAATATATGAAACAACTTTCTGCATTAGTATTTACTTTTCTTGAATATTCTCCATGTTTTCAATAACACTTTACCTCCTAAGGAGAATTTAAATTTTCGTCTTGATCCTCCTCACGTTTGTTTTCCATGCTTATTTTCATTAAAACACCGAAAATATATCCACAACAAAATTTTCTAGATGACTTAACAATATTTTCTAATCTCTGTTGCCTAGTGCTCCCAATACATACTACCTTCCTACATTGAATTTTCGTTGAACAGGTTACTCTACAGGTTATCTTCACTATCACTAAACAATCCCTCCTCGTTACATTCTTCCTCCATCTATGCTGCACATCCATTAATAGACTAACTGAACTTCCCATCGTCACAGTAGGTTCTTCTCCTTGGTACATTTTCTTGAGACATCAGTCTTCCAACTGGTTCGATGTGACCCACCACCAGTACCACTCCTGTGCTAACCTTTACACCTCAGAGTAGCACCTGCAGCAACAACCTCAATTATTTGTTGGATGTATATTCCAATCTGTCTTCCTCTACAGTTTTTACCCTGTACAGCTCCCTCTAGTAGAATAAAAGTTTTCTCTGATGTCTTTACAAATGTGCTATCATCCTGTCCCTTCTTATTGTCAGTGTTATCCTTATACGCCTTTTTCATCGGTTCTGAGGAGAACCTCCTCATGCCTTCCATTATCAGTCCAACTAATTTTTAACATTTTGCTGTAGTACCAGATCTCAAATACTCCGATTCTCTTCTGTTCCAGTTTTGCCACAGCCCATCTCTCCATGCTAACGAAGTTGCGCTCCAAACCAGAAATTTCTTCCTCAAATTAAGATATTTGTTTGATACTAGTAGACTTCTCATGGACAGGAATGCAATCTTTGCCACTGCTGGTCTGTATTTTATGTCCTCCTTGCTGCGTCCAACATGGTTTATTTTGCTGCCTAGGTAGCAAAATTTCTTAACTTCATCTACAGTGTGATCACCAATTACAATGTTAAGGTTCTTGTTGTTGTTATTTATGCTACTTCTTATTACTTTCGTCTTTCTTCGATTTACTCTCAGTTCATATTCTGTACTCATTAGACTGTTCATTTTGTTCAACAGACCTTGGAATTCTTCTTCGCGTTCACTGAGGATAGCAATGTCATCAGCGAATCTTAAGATTGATATCCTTTCTCGGTGAATTTTAATTCCACTCTTGAACCTTTTCAAATTTCTGTCATTGTTTTCTCGATGTATAGATTGAACAGCAGGGGCGAAAGACTACATTCCTGCCTTATCCCTTTTTAATCTGTGTACTTCGTTCTTGGTCTTCCACTCCTATTTTTCTCTCTTGGTTCTTGTACATATTGTATATTACTTCTCAATCCCTGCAGCTTACCCTATTTTTCTCGCTTTTTTTTTTCTTCAGTCTTGCTTCCATTATCAACCACAATATGAGAACTGCCTCTATGTTGCTTCATCGTACACTGGCAATTGATTGACTTTCTATCATGATCACTCATTTCCTTTTCGTTCTTGGGTGTATTGAATAGTGGGCCAATGAAATTCCCCAAATTGAAAATATCAAACGAAGGACAAC
This sequence comes from Schistocerca americana, assembly GCF_021461395.2. Lineage (NCBI taxonomy): Eukaryota > Metazoa > Arthropoda > Insecta > Orthoptera > Acrididae > Schistocerca > Schistocerca americana. Next base: position 367,917,564 of record NC_060124.1, on the reverse strand, counting down.
TCTCTTCTGCTACACTGCATCGCACATTTTTCGTGTATTCATCCTCAAATGGCGCACATGTCTTCCCATTCATTATCATCCTCGCATTCCTCTTCACTATCTGTCTCACTTATCCCTGCGGCTGAGTTTGGAACTGTTTATCGTGGAGTCATGTCTTCAAATAATTCGACTATTCTCTTCCCTCTTTATGACTGGCGCCCACGCCACTCACATGTCTCCTCCGTTCCGTTTCACTTCCTAATTATATCTCTTTCTCCTCATCATCCATGATATCAAGGCGATCTCACTTTTACCTTTGGATTTTGTATCAGTATAAAGATCGCAATGAGTACATGTCATTGACACTTGAAGTCCACACCTTTCACGACTGTACACTTGCCATTTACCGTACTGTGTTGAACACTGGCTACTTCTTCTGACTGTTGCACATTTCATACACTTCTTTGTCTATCGCCAAAGCTTGACTCCCTGAGTCCAGCACCCATGATGTCATGTTACCATCCATATTTACATCTATAACGGGGTATGCAATATCGTCTGATTGTAGAATTTCTTGACTCCTTGTGACAATGCTTTCTTTCTCATCTCAGTTCACAAACAAGGCTGCTGGTATACTGATTTCCAATTGTATAGTTGGAGCCTCATCAGTCAGTCAAATTCTCTGATCATTTCCTTTCTCCACATTCCACTGATTCCTCGAGGAGTTTCGATTTTGGCTCTCTGTTTGTACTGGTCATCTCACTCCCATTATGGCTTCATTCATCCGGTCCCCATTATCCATGTTGGTTCTTAAGATTCCACCGAGTTCCATGTCTTTCAGGCGAATGCCTCATGCTCCAATTTTAATTGTCTTATTGATATGTTTTTGGTGGGAAGGGAGATGGTACAAAGTACACTGGTTCCTTCACTCCTACATCATGTTCATATACAAGTTCTTGAAGTAACTGCTGGAATGCTCTTCTATCTTGTATATTTCTGCCTTCTATCATAATCTTTCTTTGAATGAGATAAGGCCGTGTCATCAGACAAATCCTAATCAACTCTACCGACTTGTATTGTGCATCTAGGAATTGGTTGTTGCTAAACATTTGTTTAATATACTGAATGGAATCTTGCCACCGGAATCTACATATTATGTCTCCATCATGACAATTCCTGACTTTACCTGATCTTCTTTAGCCTTCAGACAGTACCCATTCAAGTATATGTACTCAAAATCTTCATATGTTTTACATTCTCTCATGATTACTCGCATTCATATGGCTGCTTCTTCACTAAAATCCGCCAAACAATATTTATTCCTAATGCATGTGACCACGTCATTGGGGCTGTCTCCTTAAACAGTTCTATCCATAATTTCATATGTAAATTATTAGAAGTATTTAGAAGCAAAGATTGTTTTTGCACTGAAACGAATTGTTTCGTCCTCATCAAAATCTTGGTATACTGTTCCTACTGTTGCAGTTGAATTCAGAAGTCTAGATGGCTAGTGAACCGTGAATTATATTCAAAGAATATTGTTAAGAATTTATTTTATTTACTAGCGATTCATCAAGAACATTAACACATTTAATCACACTATGTAAGCATGGAAGTAGTTGCCAGGGAGTAACTGATGAAATCATAACCAAATTCATTTTAACAAATGGGAATTTTATTCACTTTAATAGTGCCTAAAAGCATTTTTTATATGCAACAGATTTAAAATTATAATCAGAAAGCACCCTCTAAATATAAAAGTTACAATTTATTCAGAGGCAGAAAGTAACAAGTTTTGACTGTACGAGCTTTCGGGCAAGGAACCTTGCCGCTCCCTTTTGAAGCGGCCATAGGTACGACCACTCACAACAGCCTCTGAAAGACTACACTGGTGCAAATCTGCAACACACCAGATAACTTTAAACTAAGAGTTTTAACAATTTACACAAGCACACAAACTATGCGCCCCCCGTAGGAGGGATGGAAATGGTACAAAACACTAACAATTAAAATATTAACCTTGCCGCCGAAGGTGGAACTTGATTTTAACTTTAAGAAAAGTCCTATGGTGAAAGGGTGGCAACTTTATACACTAAAATTATCATTTAAATAAAAGCCCATGAAATGCAATCTTATATAAAATTCTACAAGGTTGCCCAAACAATAGTTAAGATGCTCTACAGTACACAGTATCGCCTCTCAAGATCGTAGGCAATAATATCAAAGTTTCCAAAGATAAAAACATATTTCAGGTATTAGGCCGTTACACTCCAAGCAATAAATTCGTTAACACACCAAATCCGACAAACATGACAGAGGCAGCTACTAACATACGGTAGATTGATAGGGAGATTACGGAACAACCCGAACCGCAGGTTGCTCTAACCCGCCCCTACTCCACAAGGGAAAAACGGACCACCCAATTTATAAACCACCACCTTCCCGCGGGTGGGCAAACGGAGAAGAATGGTGGGACGACCCAAAAGCAAAACGGCTGGTGACCTCACCAAGAAAACAAGTAGAATTTAACAAGAGTAAATCACACAACATATCACCAATCACTTAACTTCTAATAAACTGCGATTTCTCGAGAAGACCTGGCGCAGCAACCCCGACGCTCTCCCGAACCGTCCGCCGCAAGCCGCTTCAACGGACGCAGGAAGGCGCGCCGATCTCCCGTCTCACGGCGTCGCAGCTCGCACCGGCCAGACTCCTCGTGCTCTTCAAAATAGCAATTTTTACCACGGCTCAGCTTGCATGACAAAATTTATCTGTGGTTCTGCAAACTTCCTCGGTCTAGTAATTGATGGTATTCATACTGGATTTTCAGCCGGAACATAACGTCATCTTGACACAATATTTCGTCCGTCCACCTGGCCGCCATCTTCAGGCAAGTAACCGGTAGCAGTAACTCGCCGGAACTGAAATCAAACCGCAGCGGCAGCTTCATTATACACCGCCTGTAGGTGCACCGTGCATGCGCGAACGTAATTACTCTCCAGCGCAAAGCACGACGGCGCACGGGTGGTGAAAATACACGAAATATCGAGCATCAACACTGTTGATATCTTTTGCTGACCGAAAAAAAGACCGTTGTTTATTAATGTAAAACAAAATAGGGCTCCAAATCTTATTTAAAGGATTCCCCACGTCTCTGTTTATGATATTGTGAGATGCCGGATTTCAATAGCTTCATTCACTGCACAGTCCCAGCAAGGCGACGCAGGGGAAACCACTTGTCTTTCGTCATACAGCAGTCGCGCTATTGTTTTCGAACTCAGGCTTTAACTTCTACGGTTGTTACCTAAGTTCCGCGAAATTTGTGGCAGTTTCGAAACCTTCTTTGCCTGAGCTATAGTTAGTGGGTAAAACTTGTGGTTTCAGTTGGGTTTCATGTGGATCACCATCACACTGTTAAACTATTATTTCTTGTAGCCCGATGATTATAGTACGAAGTTCGTGTTATTCATCTGTGAAAATTATAACAAGATTTTCGGGTTCTGATGTTGAAGTTGGAATTGTTTCAAGCAAAATATGTAAAGTGATTTCTACCCGGCACATTACCACTTCCTTCCCACTCCCAGCACTACATAATAGCCGGCCGAAGTGGCCGTGCGGTTAAAGGCGCTGCAGTCTGGAACCGCAAGACCGCTACGGTCGCAGGTTCGAATCCTGCCTCGGGCATGGATGTTTGTGATGTCCTTAGGTTAGTTAGGTTTAACTAGTTCTAAGTTCTAGGGGACTACTGACCTCAGCAGTTGAGTCCCATAGTGCTCAGAGCCATTTGAACCAACTACATAATATCAATTTAAGTTCAAAAAGACAGGAGACTGTTACGTTCGTTAAGTATTAACATGGTCTACAATGGAATTAAAATAACAGCACCTTGGAAAAGATTGGGTAATGAGAGTCAGGAAAATACGTTGGACTCAGCAAACTATTTGGGGAAACAATTACGTCAGCAGAAGTCACACTGTGAACGCCGGAAGTTAGTCATAGGAAAGAGAATGGATTAGAAAAAGAATCATGCATACACTTGCTGACTTGACGAAGCACATTTTGAGCTTGCGATGCTAACAATCGTGCATGAATTAAAAATGTGAAAACCTTAACGTCAGTCTGAAGTCTTCAACGACATCCTATAACTTGATTTGTAAACAATGCAGTGGCTCACTATACTTAGCATTGCCGGAATCTGCGATGGGCGGCTGTGCTGGTAGAAAAATTCTAAGTCATCTTGTCTGCAGGGACGGCTGCTCTCACTCAGAGCCCGGAATCGAAGTCCATCTCTCAACTGAAGCACCCTTCAGTGAGCTTACTTTTGCACCGTCCTGGGCCTAGCGTTTCCCAGAATACGGGCTTTCAGCAGGGAGCAGGGCGTTGCAATACTATCCTCCCCGTCACTGTTAGCTCGCGATGCTTTCTCCTTGGCGCAAGCGGACTCCCCGCTTTAGAAACAGTATACAATAGCTTTCTGTCCTTTAGGAAGCAAAGACAGATGACCCATCTCCAGCGGAGGCAGTGTATTGCTCCCAGCAGCCACGTGGCTTCTCTTTCCATGACATAGTGGCTATGTCTGTCCTATGAAGAGGACTGCGGCCACCATAATGGCCATGCACTGACTTAGTCTGTGCTGTTTGGCTGGCCTGTCTTCGATATGTAGTCAGTAGGATTCCCAACTGTTAGCTTAAACATCCGTCCAGAATAAGAAATCAAGGTGGAAATGTAGTAGTTAGATATGGCAGTCACTGACATTAATATCGACCACATTTGTACTCTCATTTCTATCTGGGAATTAATTTAGTTTGTCTGTGTTTCTTAATTTAATGGTGTTTTGTTATGGTATTTGGAAGTTTTGACTAAAGCGGTTGCGTAACAGGCACATTGTTAAAATGCTAACTTAACTTTACATTTTATGTTCTACAAGAAACGTAACAGCGGTTGCTTGACAACTGACCATCCTTATTTTCGTTTGATAATTTTGCACTATATTGTTAGGTATCTTCCTTGTAAATGTTAATTCATAAATTTCTTATTAAATAAATACAAACAAAAAGAATAGCATTAAAAATTCTCGCAGTGTCTAACCTTTTCACATAACTATGGAGAATGTTTGTTATGGCACTCAGCCATAATATATATAATAAATAGATATTCTGATAATCTGTATGTTATACTTATCGTTGTCTAGCTGATTTCAAGTGCTAATTAACGGTGTGCCTTATGCATTTGTAACACGCCTGTAGCTCTTGTTACTATTGATGTAAACAAGTTCACATATACACTGAAGAGCTAAAGAAACTGGTACACCTGCCTAATCTCGTGTAGAGTCCCTACAAGCACGCAGAAGTGCCGCAACACGACGTGTCATGGACTCGACTAATGTCTGAAGTAGTGCTGAAGGGAATTGACACTTTGAATTCTGCAGGGCTCTCCGTAAATCCGTAAGACTACGAGGGGATGGAGAGCTCTTCTGAACAGCACTTTGAAAAGTATCCCAGATACGCTCAGTAACGTTCACGTACGGGGAATCTGGTGGCAGCGAAAGTGTTTAAAGTCAGAAGAGTGTTCCTGATGCCACTCTGTAGCAATTCTGGACGTCTGGGGTGTCGCATTGTCATGCTGGAACTGCCCAAGTCCGTCAGAATGCACAATGGACATGAATGGATGCAAGTTATGAGACAGGATGTTTACTGACCTGTCACCTGTCAGAGTCGTATCTAGATGTATCAGGTGTCCCATATCACTCCAACTGCACACGTCCCACACCATTATAGAGGATCCACCAGCTTGAACTGACATTCAAGATCCATGGATTCATGAGGTTGTCTCCAAACCCGTACACGTCAATCCGATCGATAGACTGTGAAACGAAACTCGTCCGACCACGCAACATGATTCCAGTCATCAGCAGTCCAATGTCGGTGCTGACGGGCCCGGGCGAAGCGTAAAGCTTTCTGTCGTGTAGTGAAATGAAATGATCGTATGGCATTTTTGGCCGGGATATCCTCTTCGGGCAGACATCAAGGGTAAACGAGTGGACCTTCTACACCGAAAGTCCATATCGATGATGTTTCGTTGAATGGTTCGCACTCTGACATTTGTGATAACCCAGCATTGAAATCTGCAGCAATTTGCAGAAGGGTTGCACTTCTGTCACGTTGAACGATTCTCTACAGTCGTCGCTGGTCCCGTTCTTGCAGGATCCTCTTCCTGCCGCAGCAATGTCGGAGATTTGGTGTTTTACCGGATTCCTGATATTCACGGTACACTCGTTAAATGGTCGTATGGGAAAATCCCCACTTAATCGATACCTCGGAGATGCTGTGTCCTATCTCTTGTGCGCCGACTCTATCACCACCTTCAAACTCACTTATATCTTGATAAACTGTCACTGTAGCAGCAGAAACCGATCTAACAACTGAGCCAGACACTTGTCTTATATAGGCTTTGCCGACCGCAGCGCCGTATTCTGCCTGTTTACGTATCTCTGTATTTGAATACGCATACCTATACCAGTTTTTTGTGCTTCAGTGTAAATTTTTGTAAGTTCGTTGTAAATGTGGTACAAACACGGTAAAAATTTGGGTAGAATCGTCTCTTTGTGGCGATTTCAACGCTGTCTTTAGCTTTTTGTACTTCTTTTGAAAGTGATATATTTGTTTCTGGTGTTTTGGACCCAGTCGGAACCTCCCCATGCTGCTAGCGTCCATAGTCACAGGGTGGCCTCTTTACAACGAGGAAGTCCAAGTAATATCTGCTCACTACCCAACGAGATGTCACCTCGCACTCTCCTTGGTAACCACATTCCTGCTAACCACCGTTCTCTCTTGCTTACCGGTCTAGCCTAGCCAGTATGCTGCATGCCACGCGCTGAATTAGACTTTCCTAACAACGACCAACATACGCAAATGACATCATAACCCGATGCTTTGAATTATTCAAAAAGAGGCAAAAGTCGTTACCTTACTGGATCACATAAACCCCTTCAGTCAGGTAACGTCCAGTACTTTCTGGCCCAATGAAGTCTTCCAGCTGTATCGCCGTAGCAAACGATGTCCTTTTGCTAGGTACCCGACTCCAAAAGACCATTTCATGCACTTCCTCGCAATGTTCACTCGGAAACTAGTTGAGATGGACCAGCATCCACTGGTAGTAGCAATCCATTTCGAATTTTAAACCTATTGTCAGCTACGTGGCTTGATAGTCATCTCCGATGTCTACCACTTATGATCTTGTTATGACCAGTGTGTTTACAGCATGTTACATGGCTGTAAGCAATACACTATTCCTTGCACGCAAGTTGAACCATTCGTGTGTGTACACCAACAGCTCTGGCACCCTCTAGGACGCCTCGAAGTTTGTAGTAAAGTATCTAGGAAACACTGTATAGATTTAGCAACATTAGTATGGAAGACTGCGCTGTAGTATGACGCAACTAAACATTACTAATATTCACAGACCATCAAGGAGTATCAGCATTCAAGACTATTTGTTTCTGTCATGAACATTACTCTCATTGTATATAGCCCAGCAAGCAGAAGAACCTACAGCTATACCAATTTATGTATATCTCAGTTAACAAGTGTACATAGTGTAAATAAGTTTATTAATATGTTATGTATTTATAGATTGTCTTTATTCGCCACCTCTGCTACTGACACGTTAGAATACAAGACCAAATGTTGTAACTTGAACAGTTGTGTCCACTTAGACCACTTCACATTGTCCCGATAAAATCACACACACACACACACACACACACACACATACGCTCGGGGGCGCGCACTTTTTAACGTGCCTGTTGATGCATTTAACTTCATTCATGTAATTATATGTATATGTTGATGTTATATACAAGAAATTCGAATTCATTCTATAGTTAAGGAAATAAATTAATAAAAGTACATCTATAATATATAAATAATTAAATTTTAAAGCCTAGTTTCTAAGGCGTAACACCTGAACTACTCAGAACATTTTGAAAGCATCCACAATATTCATGTACGGTGTTTTCAATCTTTACGATGTTTGTAAGGTTCAGCGACTAAAGTAGTTAATGAAGGCCATGCATAATTCTTTCACAGCCACTACTAGGAATTTTTTGAGGGTTTATTTACACGATGGGTTTCTAGATATTGAATCCCGTTATCTAATGCTACGTGGTTCATTTTGCTGTGTGGTCAGGATAAAATAAGATGGAGTAAGATGAACATGGTTTTGGGAGTTACGAACATCAAATAAACTCCATACATTGGTTTTAATGTTTGCAGTCTTGGCATTCGCATTTACATTAAAAGTGAAATTTCCGGTAAAGCTGGGAGCCGTACTGACGCCGTAAATCGAATCTTGAGTTTTGTAGACAGCTTTATGTCAAGGAGAAATATGAATCCACATTATGCACACTTACAAAACCTAAACTTGCCTAGGTTTCTAAATCAGTGGTTACGACACTACACGCGTAGTTTAGTGATTATTGGATTTAAGTTAACAATCTGAAAATTTTAGTTCAAATGAAAGTATTTCAGTGGCTAAACATGAAGGTTAGCTGCTCCTTGGTAGACAGATAGTCTCTGATAGAACTGAAACTTACTAGATCGCTAGCTGTGAGGCTGATTAATCAATAATACACAATGAGATTATGGTTCCAATCAGTAATTTTTAAAAATCATTGAGGCACTACATCACTAACACAAAAAGACAAGCTTGGAATCCACCGAGATTTTATAATCAGAAAGCTGGTGTGTGCCACCGAAGCTTCAATAGCTGTCTCAAGCGTACAGGTTAAACAGACTCCTAGCCTGTATTCCAGGAGGCAACGCCGAATTAAGTAGGGATGGAAAGGATTCGAAACCCGCCGCTTGGTCAGCCACTGACGGTTTGGATGTCTGGGCCATGACGGGTGCCTAGACGTAGAGGATATGTGGACAGTTGAAAGATATGCCTCTGAACAGCGCACAAGAGAGACTTGAAGTAAACTGACACCAGTCCTAAAAGGTGAATGATTACCGCTTAATATTAAAGGTGAATGATTACGGTTTAATGTTCCGTCGATGACGAGGTCGGATTGGAGGAGAGCTGGGTAGGAAACTGCCCGTGCCCTTTCAAAGGAATCATACCATCATTCAATTTAAGCGATTTGGGGAAATCACGGAAACCCCAATCTGAACGTCCCGGTGGAAACTCGAACCGCCTCCCTCCAAACCAAATCTTAACCACTTGATCGTATCAGCAGGGACCAGCTGCTAACGTTCTGCTATTGTGGGGATTCGGACTATATTGATGTCTGTAGGGGCAATTAAAGTCCTTTCGGAATAACCTGATATAATAGCTCCTATTTTAGCAGTTAAGTACAAACATTTGCTCCAAGACCGATCCGTAACTGAAGTCAAAGTTGTGCGATTCGCACCAGTATATGAGAAAATAATAGGAATAATCCACCGAATTACAGGCCAATACGACTGACATCGATTTATAGCAAAATTTGGAAACATATACAATGGTTTAACATTATGAAATACCTTGTAAAAAAGATCTGTTGACACATAAACAGCAAAGATGTCGAAACTACGGTTGCTGCGATACCCAACTAATTCATTATTCGCACGAAATGAGTTCCATGGACAAGGCAAACTCAAGGCGATTCCGTATTTCCAGACCTCCGGAAGGCTTTTGACAAAGTTCCGCATAGTCATTTTCTAATCAAACTGCATGCATCTGCAATCTTGTCTTTGCTGTGCGACTAAATTCGTCGTGTAGTGTCAGAAAGTCCACAGGTATGATGATGATGATGATGATTAGTGTTTTAGGGCGCACAACAGCGAGGTTATCAGAGCCCGTTCCCAAAAGTTCAATTCAGAGCTGAATCGTGAGAGAAGTGGTATTGTTCAAATTGCAAGATTGGACACAGCACATCAAAACAGGGAGATAAAACTAAAAATAAAACAGCAGTACAAACAGGGAAAAGGAAGTAACGGTGGCTGAGTGACCACTTAAAAGTAATGGGTGACCAAACCACTGGACAGCACATTAAGACTTCAATCCCAATATTTTGGGAAGAAGGCCAGACATCACACAAAAACGTAAAACTCTAGCGACACTCGCCTCATTATTAGTTAAAAGAGAGGGTAGGTCTGGTGGGAAACGGAAATCTTCCCTCAAACCCGCATATAAAACACACTAAGTTAAAATATGCCGTATCGACAACTGTCTCCCACATGTCTGACACGTTGGTGGCTCCTCACGACGTAACAGAAAACCATGTGTCAAAGGACAATGTCCTATTCTAAGCCGTGTAAGGGCTACTTCCTCAGCGCGGTGTTGTCGGAAGGAGGTGAGCCACGGTCGGACAGAATCCTTCACCGCTCGCAAATTATTATCCCTCACGTCCAGCCACTGAGCCTCCCACCAACGCATGACCTTCCGAGTCACGAAAGACGTAATGGCCTGCAGGGGGACGGAACAGCGAGCAGGAGGTGTGATGGAGCAAGCCTCCTTGGCAGCCGCATCTGCAAGTTCATTTCCAGGAATCCCTATGTGCCCTGGAACCCAGCAGAAAATCACATCCTTACCCTGCTGTTGCAAGAGCAGGAGTGCGTCCTGCACCTCTTGCACCATCCGATCTGCTGGGTACATCTGTTCAAGAGCGTGTAGAGCACTTTGGGAATCGGAGCAGATGATGAATTTCGTGACACGATGTCGGCGCATATGCTCTAATGCTTGCAGAATGGCAAACAGTTCTGCATAGTAAACTGAGAACTGCTCTGGGAGCCCTATCCGATGGACAGTATCGGGAAACACAGCAGAGCAGCCCATAAAATCCCCCTGTTTAGAACCATCCGTGTAAACAGTAGTAAAATCGGAATGGCGTTCTAAAATCTCAGTAAGTTTAATTTTAAAAAGGTGGTCCGGGGTACAATACTTCCTGTAAGCAGCCAGATCAAGAAGTAATCTTGGCCTTTGTAGTCGCCAGGGAGATCCCCTACTCCATTCCTGGTGGAGGACCTTAATGCCCTCCAGGTGTACCGACTCGAGACTCTCCTTTGCACGGATGCCAAACGGCTTTGTTGCCGCCGGACGGTGGCGGAAGAGACGTGCCAGTGCCGGCTGGGAAAAAGTGTCGGACGCCAATGAAAGAGGAGTGGACTTGGTCCTGTACGCGTGCCGTACCACGAGGAGAAGACGCCGAATGGACAGCGGAGGCTCTCCCGCCTCGACACACAGACTAGCAACCGGACTCGTGCGATAAGCCCCCGTTGAAAGCCTAATACCCTCATGGTGAATCACATCCAACATTTTGAGGTAGGAAGGTCTTGCAGAGCCATAAGCTTGACATCCGTATTCCAGTCGAGGTCGCACAGGTAGTAGTGGAATAAAGTAAGAGGGTAAATGAAAAGTAACGCCTCCGAATTTTTTACGTGAAATCTCTTAAAACTCCCCATTAACGTTGTACGTCTTTATTCTTCATGTCTATATATTTATTTCTCAACATACTCAGCGTGGCGACGAAAGTTGGTTACTGATAGCGTCACTGTAGAATGTTTGAATTTGTTGACGGAGCCACAACTTCACATCTGCTTCCACGGCTTCTCCACTATCAAAAATAAGTTCTGGAAGGTGTTCCATAATTTTGGAAACAGGTGAATATTGGATGGGGCCAAGTCGGCGCTGTATGGATGATGATCGCTTACAGTGAACCCAAGATGTCGGATTGGTGCAGATGTTGCGGCGCTTGTCTGTCGTCCTGCGTTGTCAAACTGAAAGACAGGGTGCGCCATGTGTGAATGAACCCTTCAAATTCGTGCTTTCAGTTTCCTGCGGCTTTTCTCGAGCACTGGCATAGTTATGTTACACAGCGTGTAGCACGCTACAATTAGGAGTCCTCTTGGAGAAGAGGGTTGCAAACTGAGTCAGCGAAGTTGAAAATTCACAGAGTAATATGGATGACATGCAATCCTCAGGTGATATCGATAACAGAGGCATAACTTTCCATCACGCTCTCGTAGTAATGGGACGTTGTAGGACTTGGAAAAAAATGGAGAACAGCTTCCATCCACGTTCCCCCTCAATAAAGCCTTGATTGACGAAGAACATCGAAAAGGTTCAAAGAAGCGCAGATAGTTTTGTATTATCACTAAAAAGGAAACAGTGTTACGGATATGGAAAACGAATGTTTTCACGAAGGTCTAATTACCTATTTTCTCTTCCTAATGTCAAAGTATTTTGTTCTCTCCCGCTTTCATATGGCGAAATGGCAATCATGATAAAATATGGGAAACCAGAGCTTGCTTGGAAAAATTTGGTGTTCATTTTTCCCAAGTCTTGTTAAAGAGTGGAAAGGTAACTAAACACTCTGAAGTCAGTTGTGAGCGCCGTCTGCTAAACACGTAAGCATGGAAGCAGAGTAACCATGTACAAGTAGGAGCAGACAAAACTAGATAACTGTGTGCGCTTGTAGCGTGTGTGCGTGTTGTTATTTATGGGGTCTGCTGAGTAACATTTGATGACATGCTCAACGTGTATTGAAGTGTAATGAGGTAGAGGAGAAACGAAAATCGAAGTCACTGCGAAGAGAAAGAAGGAGCTGTTTCAGTTCAGGTATCTTGAAAACTTTATCTGTCTAAACTATCCCACGGATTGCCACTCTGGGTCCACTACAGGAGGCATAAAAAATTATTCCTGGTACCATAGAAACGACCCCAGGGGAACAGTGGGTGCCTGAAGAAAGCTACGAAATCAACAAATGTATGCAGACTTCTCCCTTTCCCGTAGGGCATTTTAATTTTATCTCTTTGTGACGAAAAGAATTCCTTTTTCAACACTGAGTACAACATTTTATTTTGTTTCTTTCTAAAGGAAAATGGAAGACACGATGCTGCTGCCGTTTATAATGATTCCTGCAACGGAAAAGGCTTTCTTTGTGTATGTTAACTGCCGTATGCGAGCTGCCTGGTGATCTTAGGTGCAGACCCTTTGCCACAGTCACGTCCCGCTTCCCCGGAACAAATGCACTGCTAGCGGGCTTTTTTAGTGGTATGTTTCGCGAATCTGTCTCACGCCCGGCGGTCGTCAGAAGGCCTCGGCGTGGGAGTTCTTGCAACGCGGAGTCATGGCTTTCCTGGGAAATCAGCGGTCTAGGACATGAAAAACGGGTGACACTCGCTTCTGAGTATAGACTTTGTGCAGTAAAGTGCTACACAAAGCGGGAACTAATAGTCGTCTTCTTACGACGAGGTCATGTACCCCTGTTGCACACGTATTACATGAAAAACCGTAAAATTTAAGACCTGTTATAAAACAGTACGTAATAGGTCATTAAAGGTGCCATGAATAAAATCGTTCTGTAACGCCTCTTAAGGGTGGATAACGTTTTTTGTGAAATCCTGTAAAGGTAAAACGAGTTTGAAATTTTTGTTGTGTACGCGATCATAGGAACCTCGTACCGGAAGACAAATTTAATTGGTGAAACTATTTTTGCTTTTCTGCTTGAAATGTACCAGGTATTTCAATATTTAATTGATAATTTGCAGCTCGGTATGTTGGTGACGCTATTCGACAAGCTGACAGCTTTTTCATTAAGACGTACCTACAGCTCAACTTGCATTATCAGGACATCTGTATGGCATATAATTACAAATGACGTATACGACAGACCGTAGAGTATAGAACTGACGTAATAAATACTGTTCCAACACTCCCTCCACATGGCTTCACCCAAGTGTCTTACAAAAACTAACAGTAATGAAAATTAAGTACATACATTGATGACTGCTACTTTTTATGAAGTACAATCGAAATTTCACGTCTGAGCAGTTTATTAACGTATTAGGTTTTGATTCGAATTCCTGTATAGCATAACAGTTTTACCGATTGACAAACCCGCACAAACCTAGATTTCCTATTGTACAAACAATGTTTCACATGAAAACGCAAATTATTTTAAGAGTAAGTAAATGAAGAAGTTATTAACATGTTTTTGTCGATATTATGTTAAACATTTCAAATGTAAGTACTGCTTTTCTGCCTAAAGGTTTGAGATGTAAAAACTTTTGCGTCTTCTCACACTGTAATTATGCTGACAACCTTTAACAGATACAATGGAAATCAGCTAACTATGTATTAAATTTTTGTTTTGACAGACACATTAATATGTAAAATAGAAAATCGACCTCAATGACTTATGTGCTCATTGTTGTGTTGGCAGAAGAGCCAACACCGTGTTACTAGGGGAGGCCGAAAGGCACGCGTTTTAGCTCACGTAGGCTGGCGTGAGGAGGGAAGGACTATACTGACGTGAGGTCTGGAACATGACAAGGAATTAGAATTCAGAAAGCGGACGTAATTAGTTTGATACTTAACTTTAATCCTTTAATGATGAACGTCGCTCTTGACGGTACATGATTCACAATATTATCTGTTCAGAATACATTCGTAGTAACTGAATATGGCGCCTTGCTAGGTCGTAGCAAATGACGTAGCTGAAGGCTATGCTTAACTGTCGCCTCTGCAAATGAGAGCGTATGTAGTCAGTGAACCATCGCTAGCAATGTTGGCTGTACAACTGGGGCGAGTGCAAGGGAGTCTCTCTAGACTAGACCTGCCGTGTGGCGGCGCTCGGTCTGCAATCACTGACAGTGGCGACACGCGAGTCCGACGTATACTAACGCACCGCGGCCGATTTGAAGGCTACCACCTAACAAGTGTGGTGTCTGGTGTTGACACCATACTCATCATAATTTACTATACATCAAGCGTAGCAGAAGCCGTAAAGAGAAACCGTATCTGCACATTCTTCTTTACTGTACACCAAGCATACAACCACCGTTAACCGACGCTTCTCCCTAATACACTTTCAATCCCTCGCATAACTTCCCTCACAACACACCATGGGGAACTGCGTGTTCAACAGGCAAGTTAAATCGCAGAAAGATAACCCCAGCAAAGTGTTTAAAAGCAAGGTGGTGGGTTGGGATCGGGTGGATAAGATACAAACGTGCGCTTCACTAGCCCAAAAACAAATGCAGATTAAGTGTGTTCAATCTCGGTAAGCATTCGGTATAGGGCATTTGTCTATATGAAATCTTTTGCTTCAAGTGAGTGTTCCTGTCATGTCCCTGCAGATTGACCATTCCTCCTGGAATATCCTGTTTAGAGATATAGAAGCAGATGAGCATAAGAAGATTAGTTAAAAATTCGGAGTGCCTTAATTCACATGCAGAATAACATACTGCTGTGTGATGGGCTAACATCTGACGTTGAGTCCAGTATTCTACATAATTCTATGAAATACCACTACAGATTACCGCGACAAGTCTTATTTTTATCTTCATGAAGTAGTCGATCCATTTCTGGCTCATCTGTAGTTGAGATATGCAGAAGTTTGCACATTTACATTTTTAGCATGACGCTTCATGCGGAAGTATGAGTGGTATTAACACTGAAAAACCAGCTGGCAGCTTCCTTTGCAACTGCCTGTCAGAAAACGGTTAGCATCCGACATCTGCTGGACAACTGACAGTTTACACATACTCAGAAAACTGACATAAGTGGAAGTAAACCTCAGGATTTCGGAAAAGACCGTGGAGCGAATAAAGAAATTCTTGATTTATTACCTGCCTGACGCATGGGAGCTAGCAAGCCACTACTTAACGACCGTTAAGCACAAAACTTTTATCACATTAAATCAGTCTTGAGAGAAATGATCGAACCTTTATAGCTCTTTGTTCTTTTAATTACAACGTGAAAGTAGCCGCGGAAAACGACGGCGCGAAAAAAAAAATGGTTCAAATGTCTCTGAGCGCTATGGGACTTACCATATGTGGTCATCAGTCCCCTTGAACTTAGAACTACTTTAACTAACCTAAGGACATCACACACATCCATGCCCGAGGCAGGATTCGAACCTGCAACCGAAGCAGCAGCGCTGTTCCAGACTAAAGCGCCTAGAAACGCTCGGCCACTGCGGCCAGCTTGGCGCGGAAAGTTTCAGGAAAATATGAGTGGAAAATTAGCACAGCCAATTACAGAGAAGTGGAATATCGCTAATGTAATTTTGTCTTCTCCTAAAGGCAACATGGAATAATACAGGATATGAAGAAGTACTAAATAGATTCGTGAACTGTTACACATGAAACACTGAGCAAGATTTATGTGGAAGAGATCTGTTTACTGTAGATTTCTGCAAATGTTGTACAATAATGAAAGTGAGTGCAGAAGGAATGTTTGTCAAGCCAAAACCTGTTGTTCGGTTCGACATGGGAGAACGAGTATTAACAGAAATAGAGAAAGAGAGTAAAGAAATACGTTTGTTGTAGCAACAGTACAAGAACTGAAAGAACTACTGGCAAAACTGAAAACTAGTGAATAGTATTAAGTGTGCCCTTAACGTTTGTTAATTAGAAGCAACCTAAATTATCAGCTAACTGATGAATTTTAAAGTGAATTCTGTTTAGAGGAGGAAATCGTGTCAGAAGCGGTAACTGAAGAGAAATTATGAGAAATAACATATCTAAACAGTACCGCAGAGAAATAGTGAAAAAAAGAACTGATAGCAAAAAAAAAAAAAGATAACTGGATTCAAGGAGAGGCCATTCTTGCATTGGTAGCCCGTTTTTTCACTGTTCAACAGATCGCTAGCATTAGGTTTCAATTCGTAACTGTCAGTGCATATCCTGCAGGACTCAAGCATGAGAATAAGACTTGAAACTTCATAAAACATACTGTGGATGAAATCAGATGAAATGACAGGTTTCTAGAAGAAAAATTGGTCATTAAGACGGGCACTAACTGAGAGGATGTGTTATCACCCATCCTCTTCGAATTTCCTTAAAAGAGATTGTCAGAGAATTGGAAAGTTTTTGAGATCTTCGCATACTCACTGAAAGCAACGGAACGAAATATTTTACATCTCAACAAACAAAAAAGCGAAGTATTGGTGACATCTAGAGTAACACGACGTTGGTTTCATTTCTTTCGCTGGCCACGGCGCCTTTAAAAACAATAAAGGGATGTCGTTGATAGGCACCCGGCTCATTAGTGGTGTGGTGGCGCCAGAGGTCGTGCCGGCGCTCTGGGATTGACTCCAGTGCCGTGTAGGGACACGTGGCGTCACAGGACAGAACAGCGACGTCAGAAAGGGGCGAGATGCGAGGTTTCGTGACAGCTTGTCAGAGGAAAGGTTGAAATCCATTCTCCCTCCCCTCCCTCTCCTCACCACCACGTCCCCCCCTCACCCCACCCAAAAGGCAAGAAGTCTGATAGATCCATATGTTGAGCGAGCAGAAGGTAGAGCGTAAGGATATAAATGTTTTAATAATGGGCGAGGTAGGTCACATTGGCGATTGTGCTGAGTCAAATGGCGCACATTCAATAATACATATATGGGCAGCGATATATTAGCAAGAGGGGTCATCGGATTCAGAAAGCAAATACATTGCCCCCAAGCTCTTTTAAAGACGATTCTTTTGGTACGAATGCTTCGTCTTGTGCTTTGGGTTCTACATGCACAAAAAACTGTGCCGAATTTGCAAATCTTTGAGAAGCCTCTTAAGAAATTAGAGTACTGGATTGAAAAAGTAAAATAAAAATCAGAGCTTCTGCTTTATCCTCATAGATAATAAAGTTCCGTATATTTATCATATTGCAAAATACTCTCCTTTAGCGTGCTATCACTTGCTAAAATTTCGTGTCGATATCTCGAACGGATTAGGGTACATGAGGGATGTTATGAATATCTCATTCTCGCAAATGTGCTGTCGGAAGTGAAAGTTCTCGATAAATTCCATGTTCTCGCGACTGGAACAGATGCAGACCTCCTTCCACATCTGAAGAAAAATTCGGTATCTTAGCTAAATTTCATATTTTGTAATATGCACCAAACGCAATATCATAGCAACCCATATCTTTCATTGTAAACTTTCACGACTTTAAAGCAGCATCTTACTTAAATGTGAATATCACAATAAGTATGACCACTAGCGAGATAATGGGCACTTTAGCATGAAAATGACCTATACAGCTATATGTAACGTAAAAATTAAATTTCTTTGATGAATAGTTGCTGCAAAGTCGTATGAGAAAGATTAGAGAGCTAACGGAGCGCTCGTGACGTTGTACGTGTAATGGCACTGCTGCACCTTGACTATAATCCGTTCATCATACGAATAAAGCTGATATAAAGAAACACAAATGCGATGACTGGTCAGAAGTTGTAGCACACGTACACTGACGTTGTTACGCTCTTGGAAGTAGGTCCTACTTATGTAAAAAGATACCTTATTACTAAGCTACGTTAAATGAAACTTTAAGATATTTAAATGTATTAAAAGTTTCAAAGTTTTTCTTAATCACGCTTTAGCTACGTAGTTTTTATTTCAAAAATCGTGTACGGTCACAGCATCTGCAGTGTTGTGCTCTGATTGTCGCGCTGATAATGTGCAGTATGAAAATGGCTGAGGCTGCTTTCTGTTCCATAGTGAACATGCACGTGGAACACGGTAAAAAGTGCCGAGAAATAGGCTGTCCTTAATGTTTTGCATAAATTTACGGAAATAATCGGCTTTGAAGTTTTCCCAGCGTTTATATGAAGTTTCCCCACCGTTTGTATACTGCAGTTGGGGAGCAAAACTTCATAGAATGTGTATCGCAGTCGGTAGTGTAATGGCATGTAAATTAAATGCAGGTTTTTCAAGCGCTGGTTCAAATCTCTTCAGTATCATTTTTTTCTCACTCACTTTTAAATACCTACTACATCTCGTAATCATGAAACGTATCATCATTTTTTATGAATAATGCACGTCTTCTTCTTTCTAATTACATATTGGACGCGAATTTCCTGTTTTGATTTCAAACACAAATTATAAATTATAGATGTTTTAGAAAGACTTCATAAAAGTTCTTTAAATTAAGAAAACACAACAATTTAATATTTTAAGGCAAAAATGGGAAACCAAATCCTCTTTATTTGGACTGTGTCTATCGTTTTATACCATAGAGATAGATAAGTATCTTAGAAACATCAAAAACAATCATTTTCACAGCATCGAGCACATCACACAAATGCTGCAGTTTTACATTTGCTACTGTACCATTACAATATGAACCCAACAGAACTGATCTGGAACCGAGCTGTGGGATTTGGCCCGAGAAGTGACAAGATTGTTAACACTGACAGACGTACTGGAACTAACGCAAGCAGCTTTTTCACACGTAACAGCTGAACGCTGGCGGGATATAGAACGGCTCGTCAGAAAGGAAGAAGAGAAAATGCTGTGCCTGCTTGGCTTCGTGGATTCTATTGTTGCTAGGCTCGTTATCAACGTAGCAGGTGACTCTTCTAGAACTGAAATGTATTTCTCGGATTCGGATAAGCAAGGAGCTAAGAGATTTGCGAAAATTACCGAACTATCAGTTTAATAAGTCACAGCTGCAAAATACTAACGCGAATTCTTTACAGACGAATGGAAAAACTGTTAGAAGCCGACCTCGGGGAAGATCAGTTTGGATTCCTTAGAAATGTTGGAACACGTGAGGCAATACTGACCTTACGACTTACCTTAGAAGAAAGATTAAGGAAAGGCAAACTTACGTTTCTAGCATTTGTAGACTTAGAGAAAGCTTTTGACAATATTGACTGGAATACTCTCTTTCAAATCCTGAAGGTGGCAGGGGTAAAATACAGGGAGCGAAATGCTATTTACAATTTGTACAGAAACCGGATGGCAGTTATAAGAGTCGAGGGGCACGGAAGGGAAACAGTGGTTGGGAAGGGAGTGAGACAGGGTTGTAGCCTACTCCGATGTTATTCAATCTGTATATCGAGCAAGTAGTAAAGGAAACAAAAGAAAAGTTCGGAGTAGGCATTAAAATACATGGAGAAGAAATAAAAACTTTTAGGTTCGCCGATGACATTGTAATTCTGTCAAAGACAGCAAGGACCTGGATGAGCAGTTGAACGGAATGGACAGCGTCTTGAAAGGAGGACATAAAATGAACATCAACAAAAGCAAAACGAGGATAATGGAATGTAGTCGAATTAAGTCTGGTGATGCTGAGGGAGTTAGATTAGGAAATGAGATACTTAAAGTAGTAAATGAGTTTTGTTATTTGGGGAGCAAAATAACTGATGATGGTCGAACTAGAGAGGATATAAAATGTAGACTGGCAATGGCAAGGAAAGCGTTTCTGAAGAAGAGAAATTTGTTAACATGGAGTATAGATTTAAGTGTTAGAAAGTCATTTCTGAAAGTATTTGTATGGAGTGTAGCCATGTATGGGAGTGAAACATGGACGATAAATAGTTTGGACCTGAAGAGAATAGAAGCTTTTGAAATGTGGTGCTACAGAAGAATGCTGAAGATTAGATGGGTAGATCACATAACTAATGAGGAGGTATTGAATAGAATTGGGGAGAAGAGGAGTTTGTGGCGCAACTTGACTAGAAGAAGGGATCGGTTGGTAGGACATGTTCTGATGCATCAAGGGATCACAAATTTAGCATTGGAGGGCAGCGTGGAGGGTAAATATCGTAGAGGGAGACCAAGAGATGAATATACTAAGCAGATTCAGAAGGATGTAGGTTGCAGTAAGTAGTGAGAGATGAAGAAGCTTGCACAGGATAGGGTAGCATGGAGAGCTGCATCAAACCAGTCTCAGAACTGAAGACCACAACAACAACAACAACAACAACAACAACAGATTACCAGACGACTGACTGACTGTAAGTAATACCTTCAGTGGCTTCAATATTTTACTATACGGTGAAATCCTTCAATACCCTCTTACGTTACACAGCGTATGCAGAAAAATTACCCTGTGGTAAGAAATTTTCATCGTTCTTGTTTTTAATTACAATGGCACGTTAGCTAAAAACGGTAACGTGTTGCGGTTTTCGTGTAGTCGTCTAAGGAGCGTATTGTGGGAGATCTACAGTGCATTTGAAGCTGTTTGCTGCTCTGCTCGTTTCTTTTTACGTGAGAACTGCAGCTGGCCACGTCACTGCAGGCTAGCTGTACCGGCTGACCGGCCACTGCTGTCCAAGTTAAAAGCGCCGGTAAACCTGTTGTCCCGTATTATCGCTAAGTCGACGTGCGCGTAACGCACAGCACAAAACGTACTTGAAAGTACTCGAGACAGCTTGGCTGCAGTTCCACGTGAAACGGAAATCCAATGAGGGTCCAGGAAACGCAGAAGAATACATAGTGCAATGTTTACATCAGGTTTATTCTTACGATGAACGGATTGTAGCAGGCTGACCAGCGCACTCTGTGTGCGCCCATAGGCGCGTGTGTCTGTGCTGGACAGCATGGAGGCTCGGCACGAAGACTATCGGCTTTCTTTTTGTGCTTACACGAGGCTCTCACGCCGACTGAACGATCCCGTGACGAAACGCACCCCTTTTATAGAAAAAATTTTTCCCAGTGAAATATATTCCGTTCCATTCCACGTAGCAGCAGTCGATAAATGATTCAAACGAAACAAATTATCAGCGTGAAACGCGTAAATGTAATTAATAAAACATATAATTGCAACAGGGACTGTTCACGCATTTGAATTTCCAAGTACAAAATTAAACTACTATTAAATTTACTAAGTGCCTGATAACCCCCAGTGCACAATTTATCACTGCAATTTATTATGCAATTCCCTCCTTCGTGGGTCTGCAAAATGAAGAGCAAGCAGGCAGTTCACGATTAACACTAGAATGAATACAGACATCAGTTTTTGTTCATACAAATGCGAGAAAAGCAAGTCGACACATTCTACGTAAACCTTTGCACGCTGTTTTGCACTGCTACACGGGAATCTCTACGGCAGTTGTAGCGTTCTTCTGAGAATTGCGACTTCCTCCACCAAGAGACCTGCTCGTTCTTCAGTTTACAGACACTCTATAACTCCCCAGCATTTCCGTGCCCAGTTCTCTTACGCAAGTAGACAAAATAACACCACTGAGCTCTTGTTTATATAGTGCAGTTATTTTCAGTTTATTAAGTGAGTACTTATTTGTAGTTCTTAAATGTGCCGTTATGTAAGATACGTTCCCATGAAGAATAGTTGAGAAGTGCTTAACTTGTAAGTGTGATGTCAATGACCTATGTAGTGCTTGTGGGAAAGGAATTGGATTGGTAAACGTGTCTTCCGGCTGCTATCTGTCGTTGAAAGCTTATTGTACAATCACGTAACTGTGTTGTATTGCCTTTGTGACGAGTTAGTGAATGACCACAATGGTACTGCATTTATGTCACAATTAATTGTGCTGTTGGTTCATTGCATAAATCCTTTCCGTCCATGAATTACTGCCACGTGAGAGAACTGGGCACGAAATACTGGGGAGGTATAGTCTGTAAATTGAAAAGCGCGCAGCACTCATGCCGCAGGAAGTTGATTCTCTCAAAAGAATGCTGCAGGTGCCCTACAGGATGACTAACAATGCTGGCCACTAGCATTGTCAAACGGCGTGCACACATTTGCCTACGTTCTGTCCAGATGTGTTTCTTGCGTTAGTACAAACATCAAAAAAGGTTTTGCATTACCTCGGTTCCGAGAGTTCCGGTACCTGTAAAGAAAATTGGAATAGAGATCAACGTAAACATCATTTCTGCCCTTTTTATTGCTTATGAAAATCATAAATTGTATGTTGCACCACCTAACAGCGAGACCTTCAGAGGTGGTGGTCCAGATTGCTGTAAACACCGATACCTCTAATCCCCAGCAGCACGTCCTCTTCCTTTAATGGATGCCTGTATCTGTCGTGGCATACTATCCACAAGTTCATCAAGGCACTGTTGGTCCAGATTGTCCCACTTCTCAACGTCGATTCGGCGTAGATCCCTCAGAGTGGTTGGTGGGTCACGTCGTCCATAAACAGCCCTTTAAACCTATCCCAGGCATGTTCGACAGGGTTCATGTCTGGAGAACATGCTGGCCACTCTAGTCGAGCGAAGTCGTTATCCTGAAGGAAGTCATTCACAATATGTGCACCATGGGGCGTGAAGCGTCGTCCATGAAGACGAATGCCTCGACAATATGCTGCTGACATGGTTGCTCTATCGGTCGGAGGATGGCATTCACGTATCGTACGGCCGTTACGGCGCCTTCCATGACCACCAGCGGCGTACGTCGGCCCCAATAATGCCACCCCAAAACAGCAGGGAACCTCCACATTGCTGCACTCGCTGGACAGTGTGTCTAAGGCGTTCAGCCCGTCCGGGTCACCCCCAAACACGTCTCCGACGATTGTCTGCTTGAAGGCATATGCGACACTCATCGATGACGAGAACGTGGTGCCAATCCTGAGCGGTCCATGTGTACCGCGCTCCATGGTGTAGTGGTTGCAAAGATGGACCTCGCCAAGGGCTTTGGGAGTGAAGTTGCGCATGATGCAGCCTATTGCGCACAGTCTGAGTCGTAACGCGACGTCCTGTGGCTGCACGAAAAGCATTATTCAACATGGTGGCGTTGCTGTCAGGGTTACTCCGAGCCACAATCCGTAGGTAGCAGTCATCTACTGCAGTAGTAGTCCTTGAGCGGCCTGAGCGAGGCATGTCATCGACAGTTCCTGTCTCTCTGTATCTCCTCCATGTCCGAACAACATCGCTTTGGTTCACTCCAAGACGCCTGGACACTTCCCTTGTAGAGAGCCCTCCTTGGTACAAAGTAACAATGCTGACGCGAGCGAACCGTGGTATTGACCGCCTAGGCATGGTTGAACTACAGACAACACGGGCCGTGTACCTCCTTCCTGGTGGAATCATTGGACGATCGGCTGTCGGACCCCCTCCGTCTAATAGGCGCTGTTCAAGCACGGTTGTTTACATCTTTGGGCGGGTTTAGTGACATCTCTGAACAGTCAAAGAGACTGTGTCTGTGATACAATATCCACAGTCAACTTCTATCTTCAGGAGGTCGGGGATCCGGGGTGATGCAAAACTCTTTTTGATGTGTGTATTACCAGTAATTCATGTCTGTATTTCACGAAATGTTAGCGCACTTTGCGGAAGATCAAAACCCTCAGGCATGCCTGTGCCCTCCGCCGCCAGTGATTCATGAGGCGAATCACGGAAGGGTGGGTATAGCTTTGTGAAAAGCCCTGCAGTTGCTTTTTGCGACAGACTGAGGTAGAGAGAACGAGGAATCACTTGCTTGCTCTTCACTTTGCAGACCTATAATGGAGGCAATTGTATGACAACAATCCGGCGACCTGTTTTCCCTCACGTTTATAACCACGACCGCTGCCTTCCCGCCCTGTTACATCCCCAGAACACAGTTTATTCCATGTTCTGTTTCTCTTAGATGCGGTACGAAACTTTTAATATTTGTTCTTAACTCACGTTATTTAACAACACACTTTAATTTAAACCCTTAAAACACCATTTTTGTGATCTGCGATATTTCCATCCCCTGCTCCTACAGAGAAGAAATAAACAGCACATTTTCTGAAGGAAATTTGGTGTCGTACAAATGTGTAGTGGGAAGTATTTTCTCTAGATGCCGCGATTTTCGAGATAGTCAAGAAAAACCTGAAAAATTAGCCCCCAGCTCCTTCCCCCTCACTCACCCCCATCCCCAACCCTGCCACCACTCACACCACACCGCTCAGAATTTTTATTGTCTTATTCATTGCAGATCCCGCTATCACTGAACAAAAATTTGCGACTACATGAAATTTTTCCCGAATTTTCCTTCGTTGAAGGGACTACACGTTTTTAACTGAATCGTGGAGATTAAGGTTGGTCACTACATTAAACTTTGTACCGTACCACGACTCATGTGGTAGTTTCTGCGTTTCGCTGACAGGCAAATAAAGCTAAAATAGAAAAACGCACGACCTTATGAATCTGAATCTCAGTTTAGCTCGCATTTTTAATTCTCAGGAATCTTCAACGCATTTGCTCTGTGATTAACTAGGTTCGTCGTTTGCGAGGATACGTGATTCGATTGTCAGTGGCCGCCATAAGTACTTCTTCTGTCACCTAACCAGCAAGGAGTTACTCTACTCCAAAGGCCTTTTGCATTAGGGGAGAACGATACAGCTCTTCTTTCTGAGGAGAGTGTGCCACCTGTGATTTCACTCCACGGGTATATTTCAATGAAAACAGCTTCACAATTGACATTTTATACTATTGTGTTGTGGGAGAAAACCATTATTCAGTTTTCCGTACGCATAATGTTAACTTCCCTCCACTCTCCAAATGAAAGCACCGTTCGTATATTCCGTCTGCAAACTATTTTACCATATGGTAGCACATGCTAATATTGTGGCACTCAGTGTGGAGCAAGCTAGCTCGAATCCCATCGATCGCTGTGGCCATAAAAACTTAGACTTTCTGCAACTTCTCATCCGTGTCCGTCCCGAGCATGTGGTATGGTCCAGATGACCTCGTCTTCTTACCTTTTTCTTTTCCATAGCTATTGATACTGCCAACCATTACCCACACACTCAGCGACGCGCTATATGGCCATTCCAGACCACTCTCATGAGTGAGACACAAGAGGCATTTTACAATCACTGACAATAATTTCTTATGGTGTGGACCAGTTGGGAAAGAAATCCTAGCCACCGTTTAACGTCTACTTCATTCCCCCTTTTGCAGTTATCCAATTACATTCCATCCGAGATCGTAAAAAAGAATCAACTTTTAACTTTCTCAAAGCTTTCTCTCACTAGTGCAATACTTAAGCCACACTTGTCAACTTTTCACTAATGCTGTGCAGTAGTCAGCTACCGTTGATAGTCTAATACATAGAATGTAGAAGCAGTAACTCAAATGCTACATCATGTTATTTCGTGAGAAAATGATCATCACTTATTAGTAGCAATTTGTTAATTTTATTTCGCGAACCAATGTTCATTTTCTAGTTTAATGGTTTTTTGTGTGTGTTCTTCACTTGGCATTTAATTATTTACCACTTTGTAAATAGTTTCCCACAAGATATATTACACAAGTCTGCTAAGAATTAGTCGTTACCAGTGTTTGTCACAGCAAGGGGATAAACTGAGGCGTTGTACAGTTTTTGATCACCAAACTAATGGCCAATCCCGTTATTAAAACCCAGAAAAACTTAATCAGCAACTGTTTCGCCGAGTGAACGCATGAGCCGGTGTTTGAGGAGATCTATTTGTTGTGCAGGAACGTCGATGTCAGATGCTCCCTGGGTGCTATTCCAGAGAATGCTCTGCATTGGGCTGTGGGCCCAATATAACATCGTTACTATGGTGGTAACACATGCTGCCATGTTGATCGCTGTACACAACAGTCGACAGAAGTATGAACACTCTAATAAAACATGCGACTGTTTACATTTATGTCTATTAATGAAACGTTACGAACGCTTCTTGCGTAGCGTTACACCGGCTCATGCGTTGACTCGACGAAACACGTGCTGGTTAAGTTTGTCTGGCTTTTAAACTGCACAGTGCATCATCTTAGCCTCTTACCGGGACAAACACTGGAAACGACTACTTCTTAGCAGACAGGTGTAATGTACCTTGTGGGAACTATTTACAACATTGTAAATAGCTAAATGTCCCAGTGAAGAACAACCACAAAAAGGCATTAATATTTCAAACTTCAGCACGTTATTGCGTTATAATACATACGTTTCATAATAAATCGATGAACAGACATCGTATAACTTGTTTAAATCCTTGCGGAAAAAACGAGTACCGACATGACCACCATTTACCAAGACCGACAAAGACTCCACTAAATTCTCCTGTGCAGCTCACCGACTCTCTACTAGAGGTGAGTGCCACCAGTCCAACATAACTGAAATTTACCATGTGCCGGTAGGGAGCGAAAGCAAATATGGAGCAATAATCTGTACTTTGCCAGATGCGTACCGTTTGTTATTGTAACAGATAGCCCACATGTGGCAAAGTGTAGGTCAGGACGAAAGGTAAAGTGAAAATAGGAGCAAGCTGGGAAGTTGTTTACACTAGATACACAAAACACACAGACGTACATTTAGAAATGAGAACGTGAACAAATACTAGTAGTGTAAAGTTTTGTAATTTTTTTTTTCAAGAAATCTGTAATGTAGCAAGCCATAACGAGCTTAGGCTAAAACGTCAGTGCTAACGCAGAACGCGTCTACAATACCCATGCAGATGACATTTCCAGACGTAAGCGGAAATCAGACAAAATACAGTAGGTGAGTAAAAATCACACTTCAATGTCTTCTCAAAATGACTAATTTTAGATCTAGAAGCAAACCATAACTGGAAATGATTCCAGACAACTGACTATATTTTAAATGAATACAACGACAGGCTTATGGCAAAACAAACGTGCATTTTTTAGAGTTTGTGGAGACAGGTTCGAACCTTAACTTTTATAGGTGTGAAACTGTTAACTTTTATCCTTAATTTTAAAAATAGTATGTGGGAAGTAGAATAATAACATTTCTTGCCCCTTTGTTCAATGCAGCTTGCGTCCTTGAAGTGTTTTTTTCTTCTTCTTGTGACTCGCCATGGACTCTAGAAAACTGGAGGGGTGGCGAATCGTTTCCCCGTCAAGGTGCTGCCAAAAATGCATTTTGCAACTTCCACATTTTGTCCGAACAGTCCTTGGCGAGTGTGATGTTCACTTTCATATGTCTTTTGCCCTTAGTTATCCATATACATCACAGCCCCGTGATAGATAGCTAAAAATCTTATGTGAATGGGAAGCAACCTAATCTAAATTAATTCGTATATAACGTTGTGTGTCTCTCGCATGCAGGGTGAATCACCAAAGTTTTGCACCGCAAATATTTCGATAATGGAAGGATTTCACAGTTTGGATTGGCAGGCTGGGACCCGGCTTTTCAGCCAATAAAAAGTGTTATGAATTTCAAATGTGTATTTATTTACAAAAGGTACAAATATTTCAATGGAACAATGCCTATTGACAGATCCACTATCAAAGTAAGCTAAATTAGAACGTCAGTGGTGTTTTCTGCAGGCGTCTAGTGCAGGTCATTTACGAGATAGCCCATTTTGAACATTGTAAAAGCCGACAATTGTTTGTTCCATGTTGTAGCGCAAACGAACATGAATTTCACATGGGTGCGTACAGCCCTGCACAGATGTTAACACGTGTTAATAAATGGGACATTGCCTAAAACAAAGGAAAGGCAAACAAAGATGATTGCAGTACCTCGATGGAATCTGACGCGTAAAGAACAAATGCACCCTCACATCCTGTGCTCAAAATGACAACCACCAGTGTGAATATGAGCTTGCAGTCTACCATGCAACGATTGCTGCACACGTTGTAACATTTCAGCAGAAACCGTAGCGCAGGCAGCGGTAATACGTTGTTTAATATCAATCAACAATCCAATTGTTTGAAGAGGCTGAAGAAGTTGACGTCTATTGGGATATCTTTTGGCCTACACGATACACGAACGAACGGTATACTTCCTACATCCATCATAAACCATGAGCATGTTCGCTTTTTTTGCAGTAGGAAATATCTTCTATAAAGGATGTCCTACTGCCCCCACTATCACACAATAAGTGACGGGGACGTCGAGCAGCAAGTACAGGGTAGACAATACAACATAAACAAACAACGTCGTCGCGTGGCATCTTAGCACTAAGATGGAACAAACAACTTTTGGTTTACAATCTTCAAAATATGGTAACTCGTAAACTAGTTGCACTAGCTTCCTGCAACAAACACCACTGACACTCTCGTTTACGCTACCTTTAGGATTTTACTGTCAATAGGCATTAAAAATTGGTTACTGTTGTAAAAGCAACACCTTCGTCAACGTATCAAAACCTGTGCATTGACAGCAGTTACACGCCCTTGCCTACAATTCAGTACTATGAAAGTCGCATGTCGGTAGTGTCTCCCATGTCCGAAATATTTGCGAATCAAGTTCCTAAAATTTCTCGGTAACAACTTAAGAAATGGCATTCTGAAAGGGTGCTTGGAGAGGTAACCTCTCTGAATATATGTGTGTGGTTCCCTTCTGTAGTGGCGCCTTGCAACATGAACTCTTTGTTGATGAGAATGTAGCATACCATTCGTCCCCAAATTTCAGACAAATATTTCCTTACAGCTCTTTGTTTCTTACGATAAGTGATGAACTTTGGAGACGTAGTCATTTATCTTTGGCCGAGTCTAACATAATGGTCGGTGCCGGAAAGAGAACTGAGGGACAAAGGGAGAGAAACAGATGCCTAGCGGGTTTGAGGGTAGATCTGAGGGAGAAGGGCCAAAGCAGACGCAGCCATGAACTGAAGCAATTACAGCATTCGCAGCCGAGAAAGGGCGCTTTCCGCAGCTGTATAATGAAGTCGCCTTTTAATTAAAGGCACAAGGTTACAGAAATGCTCTGCCTCTCTTTGCACTGGGCTCAAATTTACGAAGCTGTTAAAAGCATTCGCCCGTGTGCAGGTTGTATTCATTAACTGTTTCCCAAGTGAATACTTCTGTTTCACGTCGGTCTAAATTTCACTTCCCTTCAGTTACACTAAACAGCAGCCCAATTCTATCGATAGAACCGTTGTTAACTCGAAGGTAACGTCAGTCTCTATGTGAAAAAGTGAAGTGCTATTTAATCATAGTAAGGAGGTAAATTTAACGTGCTCTTTGTTCTTTTGCAGACTTCAGCTGACAATGACTATCGAGTTTTGTCAGGAGTAAACTCAAGCAATAATTGATTGAGAAAACGTTAAACCATAATTATTATGTTTTAAAAATGGCTTATAGGTTGTTAAAGATGCAGTTATAAATCACACGTGGAAACAAACTATTTATTGTTTTGCAATGTTTCGTGAACGTGAAACTGCGTTTATGAATTCAGAGTCGTTTATTAAAAGGAATACTTCCGTTGGTTTAGAAATTATGTGGAATTGCAAGGAAATCTAAACCCAAATTTATAAGTGAAGTTATTTTAAGCACAGTAATCGAAACAGATTAACATCTACGCTGAGGAAAGGTAGAGGGAAAATAGCTGATGCACATTTACCTTGATGCTGTAACACCCCAATTATAGAAACCCTAATAAACAACACTTTGTTGTAAGAGAAGTAGGAAAATTCGTTATCCTGACAGTGACGGCAGCTACTGATGACAAATTTTACATTTATGACAATTTTATCAACAGGAGTGTCATACGAATAATAATATTTATCATGAAATAGAGACTGAATGAAAGAATCTGGTAAGATACACAACAAAAACATCAAAGAAAGAATTGCAAAATAATTAATAACGAAGGTTAAAGCCCAGATGGTAAATTGCCCAAAGATAACATTTACCATAGAAGAGAGTTGTAGCCGCATCGGAAAGGAAGTTCGATGTGACTACAAAAATACAATGTAGCTCGGAAATGGAAATGTTAGCTTGAGTTACTATCTAGTCCCTCTCTAGTACTATTGCGATAGTAGCATGCATGTAAGCGCTACTAGAGTGTTTTAAGCTAATCGGAAGTTTGAAAGTTTTGCGATGTAGACTCAAGCTTTAATCAGTTAGTCACACTAAAGCAAAGTCATCTTTACCGTTAGAAAGATAACGGGATACGGAGATTCGCGACGAAGTTAAATCGTGTGAGATTTGTGATTGGACTGAATAAGCGTGATCACTCAAGGACATTGAAAAAGAAAGCTCGCCGACAGAAAAACAATTATTAGTCTCGAGTAGGTAACGTACAAACGCCAACACGAAGAACGTACGACTGCGCCGAGTTGTCAGAAGTTGTTGTCAACGACAGGGTTACTGATGCAAACGGAAGCAATCCCTTGAGTGAGAAAACGGTGTGCGTGCTCAGCCTTGGGACAATTAATTACAAGGAACAATAAAATTGGATTCAAACTTAATTCTTCGTGTCGCCAACATAATTGAATAGACATTATCAGGTGTATTATTGAAAATTAATTGACTATTAGAATATTATGAAGTGAAAACTGAATTGATGATTATTTAACAGTGAACAGTCATCGATTTGTCCCAAGATTACGACGCATTCTGAACATTGCCTAAGTATATGTTACCTCTGGAATTACGTCGTGTAGTTATTGAACACGCGGTGTAGGGACGTCTTGACGACGGAATAACAATTTATCAACTTAACATCCTCGCAATTCCATAATTTGGCCACGACTTGGGTGATTGATTGAAGATTCAAGACTTTAGATTATTAATATTCAACATCCATTATCTAACCGTTCATAACAAAAAGAAGAACTACAGTTAGCCAGTTCGCGCAAGCCGAAAAGTCTGTCGCGGACTCAGAACAAAAGAAAACTGGTGGTCAAATTTTCAGGTCAAGCCAGTCATCGCGTCATCGAGGGGTGCAATTCCCGCGTTTATCAGTGAAGAAGCAAGAGCGGCTACACATTCTGACGCGCTGCTCTATCGATATATTGACATTAATCACGAAAGACGGTATCTGCAATACGACTAAACCACGCGAGGAGTTTGTGTTTTTCTACTGGATACAGGGTGGCGTTGTCGTGAGCGACGTATACCGTTCCACGTTATACGGACTGGGACAACCATCACCACCGAGTCGTGTCAACTTTAAGGAGACCCGACGCCACAATGCGTACGAAATCTGTTAACAATACTGCAGTGTCAACCAAAACAAGCCATACGCTATGCTTAGGTAAGATAAAACCACAATTTCCCACTAGGAACACGCATTGATGAGGTCCATTTCACACAATGTATTACATAGCAATGCTATACTAATTAACGAGTGGAGCTCGGATTATTACGTAATTAAATATTTAATTCCTCCACTTCTACACATGTGAAAAGTGTAAATGTTCGCCAGTTATATTGCCAGCGGGGGTATATTTCATCTGATCGTTACATATTCCACTCTAATAACATTTTTTTTACATATTTTGATTTTATGCTACCTAAAATTACATATTATTCTTTTTACCCTTCTTCATATTTCCCAGCACTACTCTCTTAGAGCCGGCCGGTGTGGCCGTGCGGTTTTAGGCGCTTCAGTCTGGAACCGCGTGACCGCTACGGTCGCAGGTTCGAATCCTGCCTCGGGCATGGATGTGTGTGATGTCCTTAGGTTGGTTAGGTTTAAGTATTTCTACGTTCTAGGGGACTGATGACCACAGATGTTAAGTTCCATAGTGCTCAGAGCCATTTTTACTCTCTTAGAAAAATATCTGAATTCTGCCTACCATGAACATAAATAATTTTAAACTGAAAGAAAGTGATTTTGAAGACCTTGCAGTGTGTGTCGCTCTATAGCATTGTTTTTGAACTTCGAGGTCGCGACACCCTAGGTGGTTGCAGTGATATGAGAGCGGGTCGCGAAATAGCTTAAACAACAATGACATCAATTTATGAAAAAATCATTTATTACAAATATCTTACTTATAAATAGTGCTCATGTATAGAAGCGAAATTTATGCGATTTCATTTGTTTTCACACGAAACTTTCTCCATACGTGACTGTATGTTAGAAACACAATAAGAAAATTGGTTTCGGGGTAATAAAGAACAGTTCCTGTATTTAGTTTTTAGCCCAACTTTAGCCGAAAAACTATTTTCACAGGGATAAGACTTGACGAAAGGTATTAATATCGGCGGGCAAGCCAAAACGTATTTAAATTTTCAGATGTAAACTGCGGTTGTAGTGTTTTGCTGGCAGATCTTTCGATGAGCTGGTCGTGAAACTCTACACTAACTTAGCAGCGGCAGCGTGTTCACTAAACGGATACTGGACAAACCTCTTTCACTTTTATCCTCCGGGAAATTCTCCGTCAACTGAGTTTTTAGCTCATGTAAATCCATTTTCATGCCACGCAAACTGTGGTGAATATTAATGTCTTGTTCATTCAGCTTTTCTCAATATAATGAGCAGTGAGTGGGGACATACCCAAATTTTTGCTTTGGAGGCGAATAATCTAGATATCAAGCTTCTCAATAAAAGTATGAACTTTGTCTGTCAAAAATAAAATGTTTTTATCACGTCCTTGTAAACTCACATTGAAATTGTTTGAATGACAAAATACATCGGCTAAGTAAGTCATCAACAACACACACTAATTATTCTGTAAAACCAATTAGAATGGCCTTTGTTTGTCCTGGAGACATATTATTAATTCATCTCGCAATTCCAAAACCCGAGTTAACACTTTCCCTTGTCATAAACGACTGATTTCTGTATGGAAAAGAACAGATGTTTTGTTCCCACCCATTCCATCGAACAGGTTAGCAGACAGCCCATCCTCTAACGGTCAGCTTTTAATAAAATCAACCATTTTTACAGCTATACAAAGAATGTGACTGAGATTTTCCAGTATGTTTTTGTGACAAAAACATACGTCACGGAAGCAGAATGTTCGTTCCACCATTGGTATAAGACGATACATTAATATTTTCATTAATCTGCTGTTCTTTCCTGTTATAGTCCTTGCGCCACCACTACATTCGCAATTTATTTTGCCCAATCTTTGTAGGTTTAGTTTCCAGCAGATTCATCAAAGAGACATTGTCCTGTTGCATGACCCGGTACTGTTGAGCAAAATAACATACTTTCTTTGAATGATGTGTCCCCAAGACTTTCATACTTCTCAAAACGTAAGACTTGAGGCATGTCTGCTACATCTGTTGATTCATGAAACTGAATACTAAAAAATTCCCTCGAAATCACTTGGTAAATTATCTGACCGGGAATATCGTCGGCGATGTCATTAATTCACCTGATGACTGGACGTTAGGAAGTAGATTCTTTTTTTCTTCTTCCACCCCTATTAAAAGTCTGATCCTTTCAACTGCAGCAGGCAACACGAAGTATGAGGTTCTCGGCGATTGAATGGGGTTTGGACGTATTAGCTGCTCTTAATGCTACGAGATAAGATACTTCAATTACACTTTTAAACACATGACTTGACTTTATAAAAAGAAGTTTGTTGATTTCTCAAGGTATGTCATTTTCTTTCGAATACTTCCAAGGGTTTGATTTTATGAGCAGGATGTTTAAGTTTCCAAGCTTCGAACTAATTTTTATGGCTTCATTCTTTCATCGGAGAGGACTTGAACACAAATAACGTACTGCGGCATTTCAAACAGTTAGGTAAAATCATAATATAAGCAGCCGCTACTGTACAACATTGTCTTTTAATCAACCGATTTACTAGATGTAGATGTCTCGCTTTTTTTACAAATTTATCCACTTCACACTATGGCGAGGAGAGTTAAGTTTCACAATCGATCGCTCTCTAAAATAAAAGCACCAGAACTATGCTTCACTTTTTAAACTTAAATGAAATCCTACAATCGCAAGCGCCTCTTTTATTATGTACGTTAATTCTTACAAAGAAGAAAACAGCAACCAGCCACTATTAATACTGCTATTTATTTAGGTAAATAGCGCCGTTACGGGTTTCGAACTGGCAAGTTCATCATCAGACGACTGTTCACATGATTTTCAAGATACACTCTACATTATCGTCGTTTTCGATTTTTATTATTCCAATGTGGAAAAGTATTTTTGGTGTGTTGAAGCCCTACGGTAGAAAAACAGTGTTAGAAGCGCCCTATGTGAAAATAACTAACCTCCAAACGAGGAAATACTGCGTAAATAAATATGTGAAGTTAAGTGGTTGTGATACTTACGTCGAAAATTTCGCGCGATTTTGTTGTGAAGTTGCAGGATTGTATTTTTCGCGTTTTCCTAAAAATATCCAGCACTTACGTAACTTGTGCATCACCATATTGTGCAAAGCACCACGTACACACACACCAAAAAGAATTTGCCACATGTGAAGTTACCACAGAGATTGCAGATTTACAAACACAACAGTGTCAGAGACGTTCTCTCTCAGAGACATCACAATATGCAGGTTGCTTTGATTTCGCAGAATGACTGTTTTTAAAGAATAACATAACTTAATGAAAATTAAAACACAAAGATTAAACCTTACATTATGAGCGTGTAATATTACAAATGAAGTTGACAGATGTAGTAACCAGCTTGTGTGAACGCTACTTATATGATATTATGTAAATACTGTGCTATATACAAGGAGCAACATAGAGGTGAGATAAAATGAATAATATAACAGTAACAACTGTATTAACATCTATCTATGGTGCACTGAAATTTTGAATCAAATATAGTAGCAGTAGTACATTTTTTCCCAAGAATCAAGGTAGCATTACAAGTAGATTACAAGTATTTATATTACAAAGAATACCATATTCAGTGAGCATTAATTACAAATAAATTGGGAAAATATGATGGCCAGTTGTATGAATGTTACTTATATGGTATTGTGTAAATACAGTGCAATAAACAGGTGACAACATTTACATGAGATACATGAATAATGTGACAGTAGTAATAATGTAAATGTAGTATGGCACACCAGTTAAATTTTTAAATCAATTTTACAGTTGCACTAATGTGTGATTGAGCAGGCAGCTATATTATGATGTAATACTTGATTTGGATTATTGATTGCATGTTGTTGTTAAAAGGAGTAGTGTTTATTTATGTTTTAGACTGGATAATAGGTGAGTGAAGTTTTGTAGAAAGGTTTCATTGGCTATCTCTGTCTGTTCATTAAGAATATGATGTGGTGATTTGCTTTTATGTGTATATGTTTCTATCTCTTCAAGCAGATTCATGAGGCTACCTGTCTCAACATGATGCAATATTTGAATGTGGTCTTCAATATTTTTTACTCTATGTTTATTGAGAGTTATGTGCATTGCAAATGCAGATTTTGAAGGATTGTTCAGACGTATGGCATCTAAATGTTCTTTGAATCAAATCTCAAAGTTTCCCCCAGTCTGTCCAATATAGAAGGAAGGGCAATTTTGGCGTCTGAGCTAATACATACCTGATCTTTTGTAAGGGGGGTTGTTATTCTCTATGTTGTGAATGGTTAGCTGCTGGTGACAGCGCAACTTGCCAAAAGCCTTCAGTATGCGTGTTCAGACATGCTCTCACGGCGAGTGTTAAGAGGAGACCAAATTACATAGAGGACATGTACATCAAGCTGGAACTTTTGATTGCTGCTGTATGTATACGTCATACATGCATGTTCAAACTCGTCGTTATAAACGCAAAAAAAGGATAGGAAAATATTTAATAAAATATTTCATGTTATTACATTTTTTTGCATATTTTACACATTATCATTATATAAATATGTGTGTATATGCAAAGTATTTGTTTTAACTTGTAATAAGTAAATATCTTGAAAAATAAACATCGTACAAAAAAAATGTTTCAGCTGAAAAGTTGATAATGTATCCGATACTTTTTTATTTTTAGTATTTCGAAATGAGAACCGACAATTTTTGTTACAGATTCGGATTTACACCAAAAAATACCTGCGGTTTACCCGAATTTTTTTCCATTACTAGTACAAGGCTCTGTAACTGGCAAAAGTTGTTTTCCGATTTTTGCAGGTAAGCTAGAGTCATTTGATTGTACCATGTATTTTCCATAAAATATACTTTTTTGTTTTATCAAGTTGATATTTTTGTCAAGAATTTAATTTAACTTAGCAAATTTTTAACAAAGGTATCAACTGTTTAGAATAGTTTGTAACAATTAAACTTCTACGGTCAGACATTAAAATGTCTACAAAATTTTACATTTTTATCGCATTTATAACGAATAGTCAAATGAGTCGGTTCTTAATGGAACAAACGGGAAAATTAGAGTTTTGTGGGTTATCGTATCATCTACCATGCACGGAAAAAATGTTTCCGGTAAATCGTAAGCATTTTTGGCGTAAAACCCGAATCTGCAATAAAAATGGGCGCTTCCCATTTCGAAACGAAAAGTTGACCCCTGCATGGGGGAGTTTAGGAAGTGGCCAAGTTTTAGAACAGACAGATGTCCCCTTTAAAAATATTAACTTCTCTCTGGAACATATTTTTCCATACGATGCCGGTTTTCGAGATATTTAGTTGTTCCAAGTTAAAACAAAAACCCCGTATATTTTACGCATTGACATTACACAAAAATCCAGGCTCTACTAATCAGTTGTGACTGACATTCAGGTTTTTAATTGGAGTAGATGTCTGACGTCAGTAAAGCACAGCGATGACTAGATGACACTGCTCAGTAATGTTTTACTGCAAGTGGAATTACAGAGAGCGCCTTTGACCTAATTGTACTTTCAGATCAAGAAAAGATATCATCACCACTCATATGTCATCATCCATTTGATGAAGCCGTTTAGACTTCTGGATCCATAATATTCTTCAGGTACAAAGAGTGTCCATGAAGTCCCGTTTTCGTTTCAAAAAATCATAACTTGAAAACAGATAA
Organism: Schistocerca americana; assembly: GCF_021461395.2. NCBI lineage: Eukaryota > Metazoa > Arthropoda > Insecta > Orthoptera > Acrididae > Schistocerca > Schistocerca americana. The sequence continues at coordinate 367,880,325 of NC_060124.1, read as the reverse complement.
AGAATCGTGGTAGGTTGTGCACCGTTTAGTAGATCTCAGTTTTCCTTTCCTGTAGATTTGCTTTCGAGTGCATCAGCATGGCAATAGAATAGAAGAAATCGCAATGTGTCTCTTGGTACGCAGAATCAAGATCTGTGACTAGGATACAGTGGAATTATGTGTGCCAGTATGATCTTCTTCTTCCGCTGCAAGTGTTTCGTCGCCTAAATTGCCGATGTCATGAAAGAAAAAGGGCAGTGGGAAATCTACAGATTAGTAATAGCCGTAAATGAAATTAACTCCACTTTTATTGAAAAATAATACACAAATTCGAGGTAGTTGTTTTACAATGCTTTATTGAGTCCATTGACAGCTCTGAGTAACTTGGCACGCTGCCAACATGCTGCAGGGAAAGTAATGGAATAGTTGATATACCAAGATGCAATGGAAACTAAACAAGTTTACGTGTAGCCCCCAATAAAAGCGAGAATTGTTGTACCGTGATGTATTCACAGTAAGTTATAGGTTAGCTATTAGTTCCTGAATATGGCCTTAAAGACAAGGCGGTACGGCGAAGCTTACTATATTTACAGAACTTGACTAAAAGAAGGGACCGGCAAGTAGGACAAGTCGTGGGAGACGTAAAGGTGTAATCAAATGGCTCTAAGCAATATGGCACTTAACATCTGACGTCATCAGTCCCCTAGACTTAGAACTATTTAAATCTAACTAACCTAAGGCCCGAGGCAGGATTCGAACCAGCGACCGCAGCAGCAGCGCGGTTCCGGACTGAAGCGCCTAGAACCGCTCGGCCACAGCGGCCGGCTTAAAGGTGTAGCCACTTTGGTATTGTAAGGAAATGTGTGCGTGTGGGAAGAGGTAAACACTGAACAGGGAAACTGTGTGTCAGACCGAGACTCGAACTCGGGACCTTTGCCTTTCGCGGGCAAGTACTCTACCAACTGAGCTACCCAAGCACGACTCAAGCCCTGTCCTCATAGCTTTACTTGTGCCAGTATCTCGTCTCCTACCTTCCAAACTTCAGAAAAGCTCTTCTGCGAACCTTGCAGAACTAGCACTCCCAGAAGAAAGGATATGGCTTAGCCACAGCCTGGGGGAAGTTTGGAGAATGAAATTTTCACTCTGCAGCGGAGTGTGCACTGATATGAAACTTCCTGACAGATTAAAACTGTGTGCCGGACCGAGACTCGAACTCGGGACCTTCGCCTTTCGCGGGAAAGTGCTCTACCACCTGAGCTACCCAAGTTGTGAGGACGGGGGCGTCAGTCGTTCTTGGGTAGGTCAGTTGGTAGAGCACTTGTCCACGAAAGGCAAAGGCCCCGGGTTCGAGTCTCGGGTCTGACACACAGTTTTGATCTGCCAGGAAGCGTTGAAGAGACTTGTATAGGATAAGCTAATGCCGATAACTGTATGAGAGCAGTCTTACGAGGCTTTGTACAAGTAGCTCACAGTGGGTTTTTTCCGCCTGTTAATTTATAAGTTGATTAGTTATCTGAGGTTTCTCATTCATTATGGGATTTATAGGCCATGATGCGTAAAAGAATGATAAACAACTCGACATTGCGAATTTAAAATGCATCATCGTTGTTGAAGACTATGAGAGATCACGGGAAAGCATCTTATTACGCATCGCAGGACCGGACTGTGGAGAACATGGAATAACGTCTCGGCCGAATTCTGAATAGCTGCTTTCGCCACGTCAGCGGCCAGAGAGCGAGCGTTATCGTGTTGTGACAGTCGAGCGGTGCTTCATTTTAACGAAGCGGCCTTTCTGGCTGTATCTCCCTGTTTGCGAAGAGTGGGGCGACGACAACCACAGAGCAACTGCTGGCTAGACGGGGGACAGGGAACAGATGCGGCACGCCGAGCGTCTAAACAAAGCGGTGGCTGTAGGGGGGGGGGGGGGGGGGGGGGGTTGGCTGGTGGCTGGCGCAGAGATCGATTGTCCGACCGACAGCGGGAGTTAATAGCGGGGCCATCGAGCGGCGACGGCCGGACCGCACGCAAGACGAATGGCCGCCTAGGAATGCCGAGGGAGGCGCGGCTGGCCGCTGCGAAGAAATACGTATCGGCGCGGTACTAAAAAAGGAGAAGGGCGCGTCTCGGGCACTCGGCTACGTTACCGCCCGCTTGCTCGCCGCCGCTTCGCTAACTACAATACCGATAAAGAGGCCCAACTCAGAGAATTGTACCCTAGAACATTGAACGGAAGAGTGGAGGATGCTACATTGCAACTGAATCATCGTAAAGGCACATTTCTTTGAGTTGCAATGTACGGGGGGTTTATTGTAAAATTATCGATGTATTGAAAAATATCTATTGGTAGTCTTAGTCGACCTTGAGTTGCTATCTGAGTTAAGTTGGCTCTGTTTAAACGTGCGGTTATGACCCCAGTATCATTGTCATCGAAATTATCATTACACTCTAATTATTAAACAAAAATATGGTGATTGCTAGCTACGAAATCAATAATGCGGTGATCAGCATATGATACCAAATTAAGATTTATTCGGGACGGGATGAGCAATATTTCTAGCACAAAATGACATTACAATACACTCGCTAACCTAACTTGCCTATCATTGGCACAATGTATCCTCTTTTCCTAACTATTTAAGTCAACAATGAACCCGCAAGTGACTCTATTGCAGTTCTGCCTGAACGGACACAGAGAACGCCAGTCAAAGAGCTAGCGAAATACGAACTCATTTAGAATTATAGTGCCTTACTTTGGCTGATGACTGCTAATATCACCGTACTTCTCCGTGATGATTACGACGGTCGGCCCAGCCAACGTCGTGATGCCGTCTTTCCCGTGAGCGAGCTTGGCTTTAATCTCCAACGTGGACGTGGTTTGCAACCGTAAACTCCTGTACGTAAGTGTTCAATTGCGGAGTCCGTCACTAGTCAATACTCAAGCTACTTACACATATGCCAAGAGTAGTTAGTCGACTGAAGTGTGCGGCAGCAAAGGTACACTTCAGATTGCATATGAACACGACAAGTTAGTACAAATCTGTTTCTCTCCTCAGAGGAACAGATAATACTACTTGTGTGGAGTCGTATGCTCTAAACTATTCCGACTTGGAGAGTAACCACTGGAATCAAAGCCGGTAACTTCTTCAAGCTACTTCTCTCCACGCTCTCCAAACAGGGCAGCCAGACACCGCGACTGCTCTCCTCCACAGCCGACCCCAGAGTCCCCCTTCAGAGTTTTTGCAAACCTGGCCGTTCTTCGCCGCATGGATCCGTGCGCGTTGGTGGCCAATCACGACACAGACTTCCATGTATCCGTGCGCGTTTGTACCCAACCACGACACAGAATTCTCCCGCGGTTACTGTTGCCGCCAAACTTTCAATATGTAACGCTACGCACTCTGCGCCAATCCCGTCACAGTCTTCCGCAAATTTTCCACTGTGGCGCGAAATCGTCTTTCTCTCTTACGCGTATAGCTCCTTCTCACTTCTTGTTTTGATGGCCCAGCCTCTCCCAACGTCTTTGGTGGTCTGAAGTGCCAACCGACAAAGGGGTCCGGGCCGGCCGGTGTGGCCGTGCGGTCTCTAGGCGCTTCAGTCTGGAACCGCGTGACCGCTACGGTCACAGGTTCGAATCCTGCCTCGGGCATGGATGTGTGTGATGTCCTTAGGTTAGTTAGGCTTAATTAGTTCTAAGTTCTAGGTGACTGATGACCTCAGAAGTTAAGTCGCATAGTGCTCAGAGCCATTTGAACCATTTTGAAAGGGGTCCGGCCGCGGACATCCCGTTAGTTTGACATGACATAAACACCTTCCTTAGGGGTTTCGGCCGTGTTCCAGCCTCTGAGCCCATCTCGTTAGTCTGACATGAGACACACAACTTCCTTTTCTGTGCCCATTCTCTCCTACCGGTGGGCCAATTATGAATTATTATTAGGTGTATTAGTACTGATTTAACATCATGTAAGGTGCAAAATCTGCTACCTTACTGAGTCATCAGTCTTTTTGAATTGTTTGATGCGACCTGCTTTATCGTCCGAACAAGACACAGTCGGGGCAAAAGCACACCGGTGCAAAGATGAGAGCGGGTGCCAGTACCATAGAGACTGGCCACTTGCACGAGTTCCACCAGCGCCAGTTTTGTAAAGGCCTCATCGCTATTGCTGTTGCCACTGTTGTTACGGTAGGACGAGTTTGTGAGTTCGTGAAACGGTTTCTTGTGCAGTACACCGCTAAGACAATTTCTTCCTGCCACTACTACACAGATATGACCCAGGGTTAGGTAACGGGTCAGGAGAACGAAGGTTCTACAACACTCCAATAAAGTCATCCAGCAAAGTCACACAACTGAGTCAAAAGGGTTACTTATGTCTGTGAATAATGAAGTCTGCAACACTGCTTGTAATATAACACAAAAAGGCCCTCAATGACTAAGTGCAAATAATCGTAGGTGAACTTCGCGGTACATAACAAATGCAATTTACAACAACTGTCTGTTCAGTTCTAAGAGTTTACTAAAGGCGTTCCCTGCCTGAGTTAGCCCTGGACGAAGATCTATAAAAAGAGGGCGAGACATGATCGTCTATCTCCCGAGGAGGCTTCTGTCAGTTGTGTCCGCAGCTCGTGGTCTTGCGGTAGCGTTCTCCCTTCCCATGCATGGGGTGCCGGGTTAGATTCCTGGTGGGGTTAGGGATTTTTCCTGCGTCGAGATGACTGGGTGTTCTTGTGTCGCCCGCATCATCATCATTCATCCCCATTCCGGCAAAGGCAAACCACCTCCACTTGCCTAGTACGGCGGTGCGGGTCTCCCGCGTCGTCCCCTACGCTCCTCAGAGTATGGTCCGGTCATTGGTGGATTTTACTCGGCCGGCAATAAGCCGAAGTGAAGTCCATATGTTTATCCTCAGCGCCGCCCGTTGCGCAGGTGGAACTCGCGCAAGTGGCGAGTGTCTTTAGTACTGGCGCCAGCTCATATCTTTGCACCTGTGGTGCTTTTGCCCTAGCTGTGTCTTGTTCCGACGACACAGCGCGGCCCGTCATGGATTCTCCTCCTGTGCCAACTTCTTCACCCCAGAGTAACAACTACGTACAATCTACGTCCTGAGTTACTGCTGGATCTATCCCAATCTCTGTCTTCCTCTACAATTTCTGCCCTCTACAGCTGCCTCTAGTACCTGGGTAGTGATTTATTGAGTTCTTAACACCTATCCTATGATCCTGTCCCTTTTTCTTGTCAGTGTTTTTAACATGCATCTTTCTCCGCCCATTCTGTGGAGAACCTATTCATTCCTTACTTTCTCTCTCCAGTTAATTTTGAACGTTCTTCTGCAGCAGTACATCTCAAATACGTTTATTGTCTTCTTTGCCGACTTTCCCACGGTCCAGATTTCACTGCTACACAATGCTGCGCTACAAACGTACATTTTCAGAAATTTCTTCAAGACCTATGTTGGATACTAGCAGACTTCTCTTGGTCAGGATGACCCTTTTTGCCATTACTAGCATGCTCCGTCCGTCACATACTTCGTGATCACCAATTTTCATAACTTGCTCGGTACTCTCATTTCTGCTACTTCTTATTAATTTCGTCTTTCTTCGATTTACTCTCAATCCAAATTCTGTATTCATTAGATTTATCATTCCATTAGCAGATCTTTAATTTTCTTTCACTTCCCGTGTGGATAGCAACATCTCCAGTGAATCTTGTCATTGATATCATATCACCCAGAATTTTAATTCCGCTCTTGAACATTCCTTTTATTTCTATAATTACTACTTCGATACATAGATCGAACAATACGGGAGAAAGTCGATATCCTTGTTTTATACCCTTTTTAATCCGGGGACTTTTTTCTTGGTCTTCCACTCTTATTGTTCCCTCTTATTTCTTTCTCACTCGAATTCGGACATCTTACACCATTTAACATTGTCGAACACTATCACTAGGTCGACAGATCATGTGGACATACCTTGATTTTTTTCAGTCTCGCACCACTTATAACTGCAACGTCAGAACTGCCTCGCTGGTTCCTTTACCTTTCCTAAATCCATACTGGTCGTCATCTGACACATTCTCAGTTTTTTTTTCATTCTTCTGTATATTATTCTTGTCAGCAACTTGGATGCATGAGCCGTTAAGCTGATTGTGCGATAATTCTCACACCTGACAACTCTTTCCATCTTGAAAATTGTGTGGATGATGGTTTTCCAAAAGGCTGATTATATATCGCCAGTCTCATACATTGTACAAATGGTTCAAATGGCTCTGAGCACTATGGGACTTAACATCTGTGGTCACCAGTCCCCTAGAACTTAGAACTACTTAAACCTAACTAACCTAAGGACATCACACACATCCATGCCCGAGGCAGGATACCGAACCTGCGACTGTAGCGGTCACGCGGTTCCAGTCTCATACACACCACCGTGAATAATCGTTTTGTTGCCATGTCCACCAATGATTTTAGAAATTCCGATGGAAAGCTATCTATCCTTACTACCTTATTTCATTTCAAGTTTTTATAAATTCTGATCCTAATACTAGAACTCCTATCTCTTTTACATCGACTCCTGTTTCTTCTTCTGTCACGTCATCAGAAACGTCCTCCTATCATAGAGGCCCTCATTGTACTATTTCCACTTGTCCTCTCTTTCCTGTGCATTTAACAGTGGAATTATTCCACTTTTATTCAAACGAACTCATAATTTATAGATTATGAATTAGTGAATTCAATTATTAGATCCCCAGTGCTATGCTGCATACCACATTAAGTACAAAAAGTCCTGTTTTATACCATTCTGAAATCGTAAATTTTTACGAGGCTTTAGTAATCAATGGTTAATTTATCCATATTCCGTAGTTGCCATAGAATACAGTGAAAGCGCGATGGCGCTCTGAAAAGTAATGCCTCTGAATTTGTTATATGTAAACAGGTACAGCTTTTTAAATAAAACAAACTTTATTACAATTCTACAACTCTGTTTTTCGTGCTTAAATATTTGCTGCCCTCTGCAGCTAGAGGGTTTCGAATTGTAGCGTGTAACATTGCAGTGTGTAACTTAACTATGTCACTAGGTGAGAAACCCTCAGAAAACTGAAATCACGTATTTTAAGTGTTCATTCAGACATGGAGCACCCTCTTCTTCAACATGTCAATGCGAGACCTAACACGAGGGCTGCCATCCCATTTTCATCCGTTTCCATAATTTAAAGAAGACCTTTCAGGACGTAATAATAGCGGAAAGGCGGTGGAAGCAGAGATGATGTTGTGGCTCCGTCAACAGAGTCAAACATTCTGAAAGGTGAGTATTTTAAGCCTGGTGCAGCAGAGTCAGCAACTGTAAAATGTAACTACATTAAATTTCAGCCTCCAGTTGTATAAGCAAAGCAACTTTACATAGGTTTCGGCCATAATAATGTAGCCTTATTTAGAAACGTCACAATATAAAAAAAATTAAAACATGCCAGATATTGCCCATGTCAAACCTAAAATGTCAGTACGACAGTACTTCCTTCTTCGAAGGATTTCAGCCCTTGCTTCGTTTACCATGATGATGCGGGACTTCCTATATCGCCCGATGCCATTGCCCTCTTATCTTTATGTTTGCATATACATTTCACTAAATCGTCGTTATTTTCTGTAAGTTTAAGGCTGTTTCACAATTTGATACACGTCAAATGGTGTATCTCTAATTATGAGCTCAGTAAAGATTGCACAAAACGTGACTTCTTATAACTGCCTTTATAATGACTTGTGGCGTGGTACGCCCCTGTGTAATACCGTTAAACCTAAAACTGTATATTGCTTACTACCCACGCCAATACCTGGCTACGATATACAGACTTTTTGTTCTTATTAGTAACTTCAGGTATTTCCCGATTATACACTGCATATTTAATACACCAACTATGTTCATTGTTGTTTTACAGTTTGTTACAGATCAAATGGTGTATTTATTTTCAAAAGATTCATAAAGCTTTCATATAACTCCACTGGGTACACTGTCTTCATAAGTTTGTGGTGTTGCACGCACTTACTATCCGATACATCCATCACTTTATATGGTCTATTACTTACGTCAGTAGCGGGCTATGACATACAGCCTACTGGTTTTCATATGTATTAATTGCTGATCACACACTTTATATCTAACCGCTAACCTGTATGAGACAATTGTCTTCACTATTATTCACAGGCGTTAATTCTTAGCTAAGTTCCACACATTTCAGGCACTGTTAACCTTAACTTATGGCCTTTTCTTATGAAAAGGTTCCTTTACGCTATATAATGTCATTTGCCTCTCATAGAACTATAACTTCAGTTATTATAGTTTATTTGCCAGTTACATTTCTAGGTGTAGTAACAAATAATGTTATCAATTCATGTTTATTCATAATTATGTACAGTACACTTTTTATATGTCTTTTACCTTTTGTGGAACAGTAATTTCAGTAACTTGAGGTTTTAATGCCACTAATAAACCGAACTATTGTAATAAACCATTTTCCATAATAATCTCAGTTAACATTCAAGTCTGTATTACTCCGCACGCCACAAGCTGTGCTCGCTGCGTCGCTGCCCTCAGTGACCAGTTACGACTCAGCGCCCACGGCCTAACTGTCTGGCCTGTTGGTGTGACCTATTGGATCTTATGACTAAGTACTACAGTACGTAGTACATTTTAAGTTTGACAAAGCCAGTATCTGCATATTTTAATTTAATTTGATTTGTGACATTTCTGAATAAGACTACATTATTAAAGCCGAAACCTAGGTAAAGTTTCTTTGCTTATACAACTGGAGGCTGAAATTTAATATAATTCAGAAATGGGTCAAATCGCTCTAAGCACTATGGGACTTAACATCTGAGGTCATCAGTCCCCTAGACTTAGAACTACTTAAACCTAACTAACCTAAGGACAGCACACACATCCATGCCCGAGGCAGGATTCGAACCTGCGACCGTAGTAGCCTCGTGGTTTCCGACTGGAGCCCCTAGAACCGCTCGACCACAGCGGGCGGCTTAATATAATTCTGAAAGGTGTTTGTGTATGTCAACTGTCCTCCGTTTCGATTACGTATTTTTTCATATGATTACGGTAGAATTCTTTGGTGTATTTTCCCACCGCTCGCTGGTCGATATCGATATTCCTCTGCTAAAAGAGTGTATTTAAGTTTCACTGACTGTCTCAGACAATAAACGTCTAGTGCATGATTGTGCCACATGAGTGTGTTGAATTCGAATGAAGGAAAGCGGCAGTTGTACAGTTGCACTGGAGCAACAATTGCAGTATGGTGGCTGTAAAGGGTCAGTGGACGGAAGCAGCTGCACTGAGGCACTCAGCCTGTTCTCGTCAGATGCGCGTCCGCCTCTTTAGCTGAGTGGTCAGCCCATCGGACTGCCATCCAGTAGACCCGGGTTCGCTTCCCAGCTGGATCGGAGATTTTCTCCGCTCTGGGACTGGGTGTTCTGTTGTCCTCATCGTCATTTCATACTCATTGACACACGAGTCACCAATGTGGTGTCACCTGGAAAGACTTGCACCTCAGCTTCCGAACTTCCCCATGTGGGGTCTATTAGCCATCGATGCTATACAATCATTACATTTCATTTGTCATATGTGGGCAGTATTAAGGTCGATTTCCATGTAGGGCAGTGCGTATCGTTATGGAAAGTACTGAGAAGGTTTGAGCGTGAACTGCATGGTACTGTGATTTGGTGTGATCAGGCAGTGCTGAGCTGAAAGAGGCTGGTTGGAAACTGCTTGTACCAAGTAAGCTGTGACCGGAGATTTTCGCTGCTCTAGGACTGGGTGTTCTGTTGTCCTCATCATCATTTCATCCCCATTGACACACAAGTCGCCAATGTAGTGTCACCTGCAAAAACTTGCATCTCAGTGGCCGAACTTTAACATGTGGAGACTCTCAGCCACCAGTACTATACGATCATTTCATTGCGCAATCCTATGTTGGATTTCCACGTACGAGAGTGCGTGTTGTTATGGGTCACTCGGTGCCGAGCAGTTTTACGCGTGAACTGCATGTTATTGTGAGTTGGTGAACAGTCTGCTCTTGGCAGAAGTGAGGAGTGGAAAACTTGTTTGCGTTCCGCCGGCGGAGCTGCGCATGGAATGTTGATTACTTCCTAGCTATTGCGAGCCATTAAACACACATATAAATATCGTGTGCTCCTAAAGACAGGTCATGATCAAAATCACCTTTCCATAGGATCACGCCACACCACGTGTGTATAAGTTACAACGATTCCTAAGGGATGTTCTATATCTGGATCCCGTGGACATCATGGCCGTCGCCTGTCAATTAGGGTCAGCGTCATTTATGTTGAAACGATAAATGCTGAAGTGTGCATAACTGTGGTGTACAATTTCGTGAACTCACTTAAGTACAAATATTCTGATGGTACCATCAGATCCATTACAGTGGACCATGTCGGCCTGTGCTTGCGCACCCTTAGAATCTTTGAACTCCGCTTTGAGGTGCCGGCCAACGTCATAACTGCGACCTTCCCAGTGCATGGAAACGTGATCAGCCATGTGGGTGAGAAATGGCAGAGTTTTGAGGCCTATAAGGTGTACAATGGTATTCACCAAATAAAAATCGAACTAACAAAACACGTACTGTCCTAAGTGATCATTGGTGGTACCGTGCGATAGTGATGTACAATGGCCAACCACGCACGTGTTTTGGCTGTGGCCAGGAGGGTCATGACAGGTTGGAGAATAATAAACGCTAACTGATGCAAACACCGATCGGTGAATCTGGTGGCGAAGATCCTCTCCCTCACCTACGTTCAAGCGGTCAAGACATCCTCTGTGGACTAATAAACCACCGATAACCTGCGGGTGCTGACATCCTGAAAATCCAATAAGGACACGGCCCCGGTCATGCTGCCACCCCAGGCAACGATAGCCCTTCAATACCCCCAACCGCCGTCATCGGACGATCTTCAAGAGAACCTGGACGTCGACAACAGATTCTTGCCGATATTGACCCGACACAGAAACTTATGTCTGTAAGCAACAATCACCTAGCAAACATGAAAAGCAACGGCGCGGTTCTTCCGATCATTGCCTCCTCCAATTGACAGGATGCGCCGGCCGCAGTGGCGGACCTACCTGACATATTTCACACTCAAGACGCGGCCTCCTCGCCTCCTCTCGATCCACTGGCTATGACTTCAAAGGAAGCTGATTCTCCATCAGATACCTGTTGCAATGAGATGTGGGATGCGAGCTTTGGAACTTCTGCAAGAAAATTAAACGCCTACAGTCGTCTTTATGATTTTATTTATTTTGGAGCTATCAGTTTGGGCTCTTCAATGCGCCATCTTCAGGCACTAGTTGATGCTGATGGGGTTGACACTATCACTATATAAACCGCATCATTGGCCAACATAGCTAGTTATGCAGACTATCTGTAAACTTTGGTGTCAGCACTGCAACCACTGAAGCGCCGAAGCTGGTAGCTACAAAATAAATAAAATCATAAGGATGGCTGTAGGCGTTTCATTTTCTTACAATAGTAAACGATCGTGTCCCTAGGGTCTCCTGTCAAAAGAATGGACGTCTAAAATGGAATTGTAACTTCTAGATTACAGCAGCTGGCAGCTTAGGGCCGCTGGGCAGATGACGTTCAATGTGACTCGCTGACTGAAGAGAGGGAGGAAAGTAGAGGTGACACCCGGTGTGCCCTTACGGTTCCGGCGGCCATGTGGCTGGCAGTGAGTCAGCGACGTTTAGGTGACAATATCCTATTCTGTCTTCGTCCCTGGCGACACCACCTAAGGCGGAGACAATAAACATTTCGGCTGGCAACGATGAACCTCAACACTATCAGAATGCCCCAGAAAATCTTCATGTTACGAGACGTGCTTAATGCTGCGGATATCGCTCTCCTGCAAGAAGTATATGTAGCCATCTTTCCCAACCTCTTACGCACCTAATGTCTCCCTCGCTTCACCCACTGGCAGGTGCATCGCCGTCGTACTTAGAATGGGCTTGGTAGCAGGTCACTTTCGACGTCTCCACAGTGTATGGGGCACGGCTGCCGCAGTGAATTGAGTCCGACTCATCAATGTCGATGCCCTTCCCATGCAGATCGTCGGCAGGAACGCCCCAGCTTTCTTGCAAACGACGTTGCACTCCTCTACCAGAGTCGACGATCTGGTGATTGGCGAGGACTTCACCTGCCGACAAACACCTTCAGACCAGATTCCCCGCCATTACCCTTGCAGTGAGCTTGGCGTACTCATCAACAGTTTCCAGCTGGTTGACGTATGGCGACAAATCCATGGTGATGGACACCGTTGAACTCACTTAACAAATCTCTCACCCCAGACAGTGATAAACCATTCCGAGCTTTGGCCAACAGCTTTATTGGATCACACGACCTACGTCTGTGCCACAGCTCTCAATTCCTTCAACGTGCGGCGAAGCAGAAGCCCCTGGAAGCTCTGCACCACCAACTTGACCTCCTCAGCCTGTCAAGTAGCCATAAAAGACACATGTAAGCCATCGTAGTATTTATCTATCAGTCCTAGGATGATGGGTGGCTAAGTGAAGGCTGTCGGCCACTGCATTGTTCCAGGCGAGAGATAATGCCGGTTCAAATGGTTCAAATGGCTCTGAGCACTATGGAACTCAACTGCTGAGGTCATTAGTCCCCTAGAACTTAGAACAAGTTAAACCTAACTAACCTAAGGACATCACAAACATCCATGCCCGAGGCAGGATTCGAACCTGCGACCGTAGCGGTCTTGCGGTTCCAGACTGCAGCGCCTTTAACCGCACGGCCACTTCGGCCGAATAATGCCGGAAATTCGGTATTCTCGGCACGCTCTTGACACCGTGGATCTTGGAATATTGAATTCCCTAATGATTTATGATGTGGAATATGCCATGCGTCTAGATCCAACAACCACTTCGCATTCAAAGTCTGTCAATTCCAGTCCAGCGGCTATAATAACCTCTAAAACCTCTTCACGTGAATCACCTGAGCACTGCCAATGCACTGACCTTTTATACCTTATGTATGCAATACTACCGTCATCTGTATATGTGCATATTGCTATCCCATGGCTTTCGTTACATCATGGAGTTACTCAACGACTGTGCACTGCCGCTTGACTGGCATTGAATAGCTCTTGTTTCATAAATGTTGGAATGAGTAAGTACGTTATGAAACACAAATTCCCATTGTCCCTGAGACCTGATGGTCATGGAAGGCAGGATTCGGTTACGATTGTGGACGGGACCGTAATCAGTTAATATTGGTTGGCTTTCTTTTCATCAGACACAGTTTATTTAAAATCAATAACAAAATAATGGCAATAATTTTAGAATTGTTTCAGGGCTGAAGGCCTTAATGGCAATAAATTAAGAATTGTTTCACGACTCAAGGCCTTAACGGCAATAAATTAACAGTTGTTTAACTTGCTACAACTTACAAACTACAGTTATTTAAATTTTGAAAACAAATCACCAAGGTCTTAAAGGTTAACTGCTAAAAATACAGGCCCGCATCTCGTGGTCGTGCGGTAGCGTTCTCGCTTCCCACGCCCGGGTTCCCGGGTTCGATTCCCGGCGGGGTCAGAGATTTTCTCTGCCTCGTGATGGCTGGGTGTTGTGTGCTGTCCTTAGGTTAGTTAGGTTTAAGTAGTTCTAAGTTCTAGGGGACTGATGACCATAGATGTTAAGTCCCGTAGTGCTCAGAGCCATTTGAACCATTTTGAGCTAAAAATACAATTGCCACATTAGAATTTTAGGACAAGTAGCGAGAGTCACGGCTGAAGGCCTTTAACGCCAAGAATGGTAATTATTAAAAAAATTTAACAAACATACTGTCAACAGCAAGACAATAGCAAAAGTTAATGTAAAAGACAGGCAACTGATCACCAAACAGGTGAGACAAAATGAAAGTAAACTTGGTAGCGCAGCCGTTTAAACCTATGTAACGCCAGGAATGGCGATTATATACAAAAAAATAATAATTTAGAAACATACAATAAAACAGCAAATATAATAACAGGGTTGATTCAAAAGAACAAGTAACTGGACACCAGACAGGAGAGACAAATGATGGTAACTTGGTAATACAATAATAGAAAAATAACACAATAATAAAACACCAGGGGTAGTCAAATGCCTCTGAGCACTATGGGACTTAACTGCTGAGGTCATCAGTCCCCTAGAACTTAGAATTACGTAAGCCTAACTAACCTAAGGACATCACACACATCCATGCCCGAGGCAGGATTCGAACCTGCGACCGTAGCGGTCGCGCGGTTCCAGACTGTAGCGGCTAGAACCGCTCGGGCACTTCGGCCGGCTGGCTAGTCACAGACGGTTCTCCATGAATCGGCCTCTGAGTAGGTCAGGCCAAAATACTTTAACGAGCGATGAGAAAGGTAGCCAAGAGTTGCATTCACTTCACAAGATGTTAACTCGGACCAGTGGCAGTCTAACGAATGACTAATGATAATCTGCTGAAGCTACCTAACGTCCGATAACCAATGCAACGATGGAACGCCACACCAAAGTCAGAACCGGCAGTCGGCACTACGTCCTCAGAATGCTGTGTTTAGAGGGTCATAAAGTAGAAAGGAACCACTACTACCAGAGTAGAAGAAACACCAACCGACGTACAAATCAAGGAAACTGTCAAAACTACACGCCTTACCGAACAGCAGCGGCAAGGGCAGGAAACGTACACATACAGTAACCTCCAGGGCAAGTCATTAGGGCGTTAGCGGCCACCAGGCAGGAAAAATACCGCTGGTTGAACTTAACAAATAGTAACACATAGAACGCGGCAATTAGTAACAAGAAGTCGGGGAAAGATAATTATATCCGCCTTTCCCAACCACTCCACTCACTGCTCTTCGTCTCGGCAACACTGCAAGCAGCAACAAGAAACCAAGTCACTGGAGAAACGGGAGATCTCACGATGGTGGAGGTTTCACTGCTAGGATCAATATCCACTCAACTTAAAGCTTGTTGGATCCGGTTAACGACTAGGTCGTGTACCCTCGCGACCACAGCCCTTCCATCCGGCGGTCCATGCACGCCGGCAGCAATCTCGGCGTGATCTAGCACCTCCCTCTTGGCTCTTCCGGAGTCGCCAGAGGAATTATCCTGGCTCAAATGGTTCGAATGGCTCTGAGCACTATGGGATTTAACTTCTGAGGTCATCAGTCCCCTAGAACTTAGAACTACTTAAACCTAACTAACCTAAGGACATCACACACATCCATGACCGAGGCAGGATGCGAACCTGCGACCGTAGCGGTCGCGCGGTTCCAGACTGTAGCGCCTAGAACCGCTCGGCCACTCTGGCCGGCAATTATCCTGGCATCCCCCTTGATCAGTTTACTGAAATAACGGAAAATCTAAATCTGAATGGCCAGGTAGGAACCTGAACTGCCGTCCACTCAACTGCGATTCCAGCGTCTTCTACTGCGCCACCTCGCTAAGTGAACCGACAGAAATTTTCACTAAACTTGTAGACGGACTTCCTGTGAAAAGATAATCACTTGACTAACAAAGAACGCACTTCGCACAGTTATGTACAAAACAGGATGTCATTCCGATAATAACGGCAGAGCATGAAGGAAAGGCAGTACGAGAAGAATATTGTACGAAAATTCTTTGCGTGTATATTGATGAAAACGTGAAATGGAAATCGTGTTTGATAGATCATTTTCATGTACGTATTAAGAAACACTTGCTCATCGTTTTGCAGATTATTTTGGAATCCAAACTATAACTATACCCTTTTACTATGAATACTTCCACTTAAAATACACACACACACGTGTGTGTGTGTGTGTGTGTGTGTGTGTGTGTGTGTGTGTGTGTGTGTGTGTGGGTGGGTGGGTGGGTGGGTGGGTGGGTGGGTGTGTGGGGTGTGTGGGTTGGTGTGTATGTGTGAGTGAATGAGTTTTCATTAATCATCACAAGTACGGTGGGACTGTTAATATACGTGCAAATCACTCATGTAGCCTGTGGTGATAAATCTACAGAGAAAGTAATTTTTTAAGCCAGTTGATACATTCATCGCCACAACGAGTTATCACAAACATGATCCAAGACACATGAAGGTGTGTCTTAGGAGTGACTAACTCTGAAATTATATATTCATCTGACAGATCGTTAACTTTAAGATAAACATGGAATCGATATCTTTCTGCAGCTGTTGCAAGCGCATTTCAAACAAATATCGATTTGTAGAGACCAGCAGTGTATAATGTCTATGGTGTGTGGTGAAACTTGTGGTCAGGAAGCTAGTAGTTCACCATCGTGTGTGGTATTTCAGGTGGAGTGTCAGGCTTACGTTTGTTTCTTTTCCGATATGCGTCGTGAAAACAGTACTGTTAAACATTCATTTTATTCCTTAGCAAGCTCCAACTGGTAATGGTGCGTGGAGGAGCCAGGACTCCGAGCCGTAGGTTGTAAGCCGCCGGCGAGGAGAGGCTGAGGTAGGAAAGCAGACAGGCAGTCACCGCAAGCGTGCAGTGACGCTCGGCTACCGAAATGTTGACATTAGCGACTCAGCAACGCCGCTCATGCTGAGAGAGTAAGGGAACCCACGTCGGCGTCCACACAGGCTAGTCATGGCCACGAAGGACGAGCCAGAGCGTACTAGAGTTCGTGGAATTACGCTGACAACCCAGTTGGAGAGACAAACAGCTTCAGAGCTTGTCCATGCAAGTTGAGGCAGACAGCAACACAATTCGCCTACACAGGCGAACTGAGCAGGTGCACGGCCCCAGGCTCAAGCTGTATAGCCCATCAGGGTAGGAGGCTGGCAGCGACTGCAAGTAGGCCCATCGATCAGCTGGAGGACACTTGTCGCTTCCCGGCACAGCCTCACTGTACCAGAATGAAGTAAGTGCGAACTGTGTAGCGCAATCGGGATGTTAACGACAATGGGTTAGTTATAAATTGCTGTCAACCTTTATATCGGAGATGAGAGGGAGGTAATCTCCTTGGTTTGAAGCAAATAAGTTTCCTGAAAATAGGTTACAGAATTGCAGTAGGCAGAAAAGATTGGTTAGTTTCTATCGAGTTTATTCTCACATATACTCATGTGAGGTGTTGGACCATAAACCCCTTAGTAAGATTCAGTCTATTTATTCGGACTTGCTACTTCAAGCTAATTGCCAGTACATATAAGAAACAAGTACAAAGCAATCACTTGTTCTTGGTTAGCACTGAAATCTCTCTATGTAATTGAGACAAAGACTGACAGCCTCTGTTCAACACTATTCCAATGAAACTCTAAAAATCCTACTTGACCTGCAGTTCCTGAGTGTCCACCAGAATCTATCACCGTCTTCTCGTAGTTGAAGTCTTTATCAGCTGTATCGGCTGCTACGGGTCGACTCGGCCCCGCTGGCGTCTTGCTGCGGTATCTCCAAACTGCCGGCACTGGCTCTGAATCTGCATCTGAATCTCTGCTTCTAGCTATTCCGCTGCCTGGCCTTTTATTTCGTTTCTCATATACTTGGGTCCACATGAGTTAATTTGTTTCACACGACCCTTTCATTTCTAAGTGAACGGATTGCACAAGAATGCCTATGGTTCCACACGACATTCTCGTTTCTAATAGGTCGGCTTGCGCAAGAATGTCTTCAGTTTCACACGACACTTTCGTTTCTAGCTGCACACAACTTAATTTGGTTCCACACGAGTCTTTTCCACACGTGACTGACGCTTTCTCTTGCTGTATTATCGCCCTGGTGTTCCATTGTGCAATTTTGATTCATGCTGCTTCCTCTGGCAGGAAGTCAAACACTAATTTATTTGATCAACAAACCATACTTGGCAGCCTCCGCCACTTATCTTGTCCCTACGTCCTCGTGGACTATTTCTTAATGTCGGCTGGCTGTTCGCCTATGGAGCCTGGACTCTTATTATGGTCACAAAAGCAAGAATAAAAATAAAAATTTTCTACGGTCACAACACACTGTCATGCAGCCTGCCATGAATTCCCCATCTCTTCATCGCAGAGTAGCCCTTGCAACCTATGTATTCCGATCTCTGTCTTTCTCTACAGTTTTTACCATCTACACCTCCCTCTAGTACCATGGAAGTTATTCCCTCATGTCTTAACGGATGTCCTATCATCCTGTCGCTTCTCCTTGTCAGTGTTTTCCATATTTTTCTTTCCTCTTCAGTTCTGCGCAGAATCTCCTCATTCATTAGCTAATCAGTCCAGCTACATTTCTACGCTCGTCTGTAGCACCACATCTCAAATGCTTCGACTCTCTTTTGTTCCAGAGTTCCCACAGTCCGTATTTCGCTACCATATAGTGTTGTGCTCCAAAAGTACATTCACAGAAATTTTTTCCTCAAATTAAGGCCTGTGTTAGATATTAGCAGGCTTCTCTTGGCCAGGAATGTTCTTTTTGGCAGTGCTAGTCTGCTTGTGATGTTCTCCTTGTTCCATCCGTCACTGATTATTTTGCTGCCCAGGTAGCAGAACTCCTTAATTTCATCTACTTCGTGACAATCAATCCTGATGTTAAGTTTCTCGCTAGTTTCATTTCTGCTACTTGTAATCACTTTCTATTTCTTCGATTTACTCTCAGTCCATATTCTGTACACCTTAGACTGTTCATCCCGTTCAGCGAACCACGTAATTCTTCTTCACTTTCACCCACGATAGCAATGTCATCAGCGAATCATATCATTGGTATTCTTTTACCCCGAATTTTAACTCCACTCCTGATCCTTTCTTTTATTTTCATCTTTACTTCTTCGATGCACATACTGAAGAGTAGGGGCGAAAAACTAAACCCCTCTCTTACACTCATTTTCATTCGAGCACTTCTTTGTTGGTCTTCCACTCTTATTGTTCCCTCTTGGCTCTTGCACATATTGTGCACTCCTGGAAATGGAAAAAAGAACACATTGACACCGGTGTGTCAGACCAACCATACTTGCTCCGGACACTGCGAGAGGGCTGTACAAGCAATGATCACACGCACGGCACAGCGGACACACCAGGAACCACGGTGTTGGCCGTCGAATGGCGCTAGCGGCGCAGCATTTGTGCACCGCCGCCGTCAGTGTCAGCCAGTTTGCCGTGGCATACGGAGCTCCATCGCAGTCTTTAACACTGGTAGCATGCCGCGACAGCGTGGACGTGAACCGCATGTGCAGTTGACGGACTTTGAGCGAGGGCGTATAGTGGGCATGCGGGAGGCCGGGTGGACGTACCGCCGAATTGCTCAACACGTGGGGCGTGAGGTCTCCACAGTACATCGATGTTGTCGCCAGTGGTCGGCGCAAGGTGCACGTGCCCGTCGACCTGGGACCGGACCGCAGCGACGCACGGATGCACGCCAAGACCGTAGGATCCTACGCAGTGCCGTGGGGGACCGCACCGCCACTTCCCAGCAAATTAGGGACACTGTTGCTCCTGGGGTATCGGCGAGGACCATTCGCAACCGTCTCCATGAAGCTGGGCTACGGTCCCGCACACCGTTAGACCGTCTTCCACTCACGCCCCAACATCGTGCAGCCCGCCTCCAGTGGTGTCGCGACAGGCGTGAATGGAGGGACGAATGGAGACGTGTCGTCTTCAGCGATGAGAGTCGCTTCTGCCTTGGTGCCAATGATGGTCGTATGCGTGTTTGGCGCCCTCTCAGGGGACACCGCCTTATAGTAGGCACCTTCAGTGCCGGGCGGGAGGGTTTGCGTGCTTCGGTGAAGTCGAGAGCTATGCCGGCGGTAGCATAGTTACTGGCAGGGTCTCCCAAGCCGGACTGGTCCCGACAGAGGAGCCAGACAAAGTGTGTCCCACAACATAGGGCAGGGAGGGCTCTAGAGGCGTAGTGAAGCCAGCTTCCCTAGAGGAGTAAACCTCATACAAATCCTGGTCCTCCAGTTTGGGGGTTGGGCATGGGGCTAATAACCCCATACTGTAAAAAAAAAGAATATTACGGAAATTCAACAGAAGCCTCGGAAACTGGATGGAAAGCATGTATCACGACCCCGGCAAAGGAAACGGATAAAGGATCTAACAGTAGCATCATGGAATGTGAGGACAATGCTTCAGCCTGGAAAGATGAAAGAAATAGCTAATGAAATTTTAAAATTCAAATATGATATTGTAGGGCTACAGGAAATAAGATGGCAGGGGAATGGGCAGATAGATAAACCTGAGTACTCGTTGGTATATAGTGGACCAGAAGAAAGAACAGGCCAACTTGGAACAGGGTTTATAATAACTAGGGAAGTTAGGAAAAGCCTTCTAGAATTTGAACCCATAAATGAAAGGATGTGCAGACTCAGACTAAAAGGTAAATTTAGGAATATATCAATAGTTAATGCACATGCACCAACAGAGGAAAAAGAGGATATAATTAAAGAACATTTCTACGAAGACTTGGAAAAAGTATACGGTGCAGTACCTAAATATGACCTGATGCTAGTAATAGGAGATTTTAATGCAAAAATAGGGAGGAATGAACATCTGTATGGAGTTTCTGGAAAATATTCACTACATGAAGAAAACAATGAGAATGGAGACTTATTATGCCAATTCACAGCAAGGAATAATGTGATTATTAAAAGTACCTGCTTTCCACATAAAAGGATCCATCTGGGAACTTGGAAGTCTGCAGCCAATGGAGTAGTCAATCAGATTGATCATATTTTAGTGATTGCACGCCACTCCACGTCAGTTACGGATGTACGGAGCTGCAGAGGACCAAACTGTGATTCAGACCACTTTCTGATAAAATCAGTCTTGAGAGAGAAACTGTCACTAACAAATGGCAACAGAATGGGAAAGATGATGAAATGGAATACAGACAAACTGAACATCCCCGATGAAGTAAAAAAATACCAAGCAACACTAAGCAGAAAGTTGAGCAATGAAGAGACCACAGAAGGAGTAGATGGAAGGTGGAACAGGTTTGAAAAAGCCATTAAGGATGCTGCAGAGGAAATAATAGGCATAAGCAGGAACAGAAGAACCCAGGAGTGGTTTGATGAAGATTGCAGGTCAGCAATAGAGGAAAAGAACAGGGCAAGAACAAAAATGCTACAGAGAGAAACCAGAAATAATGTGGAACAATATAGAGAATTAAGGAGAAGAGCTAACAGACTGTGCAAGAGAAAGAAAAGAGAGTGGAATAAGAAGAAATTTCAAGAACTAGAAGAACTAAAGGAACGGAGTGAAATAAGAAAGTTCTATCATGCCATAGGCAAAATGAAGAATAGATTCCAACCAAAAACAATGGCCTGTTCCAGTAAAGATGGGAAAATGATAAGGGAGGAAGAACAGATAGTGGGAAGATGGGCAGAATATTTCAAAGATACACTAAGCACCAGCCTAGAAGATGAAGAGACAGCTGCACAGGAGGGAAGAGTGGAGCTGGAAGTAGACAATGAAACCAATGAGGCAAGAAAACCAACACTACAAGAGGTCTCCCAGGCTGTGCACAAGTCAAAAAACAATCGAGCCCCTGGGGAAGACAGCATAATTGCTGAATTAATAAAAACTGGTGGTGAGGCTGTAATAAAGGAACTGCACACATTAATATCAGATATATGGGAAACAGAAACTATGCCAGATAATTGGAAAATTGGAATAATAGTCCCCATTTATAAGAAAGGGGACAGAACAGCATGTGAAAACTATAGAGGTGTAACACTCCTAAGTACAGCTTATAAGATCTTCACAAGTATATTAAACGAAAGGATACGGAAGTGTGCAGAAGGCGTACTAGGGGAATATCAGTGTGGCTTTCGACCGGGCAGAGGAACAACTGATCAAATATTTGTGATAAGGCAAAAGATGGAAAAGTTCTATGAATATGATATAGATCTGCATTTCTTATTCATCGATTTCAAACAAGCCTTTGACAGCATAATTCGGCAAGAACTATACAGAGTACTGAAAGAAGTTGGTATATGTGCTAAATTAATAAGACTAATCAGAATGACAATGACAGAGACAAGAGCAAAAGTAAAGGTCCTTAGCAGAACAAGTGAGAGCTTTGACTTTAATAAAGGTGTGAAGCAAGGGGATAGCCTCTCCACTGTCCTATTCAACATTGCCCTGCATAGTGCAGTAAATAAAATCAACAAAAGAGGCACCATATTTATGAAAACTAGCCAGATATGTGCATACGCTGATGACATTGCTATAGTAGGAAGAAATACCAATACACTCCTAGAAACATACCGGGCAATGGAAACAGAAGCCTTAAAAATTGGCCTCATAGTAAATGTAAACAAAACAAAATATATGGTAATGTCACAATCTGAGGCCAGAAGAACCCCTAAAAACCTAAACATCAATGGGAAATGCTTCAATGGAGTGTCCTCTTTTAACTATTTGGGAGCCCTAATAACAAATGATAACAGTATTGGAAAGGCTATAAGGGAAAGAATACAAGCTGGAAACAGAGCTTACTTTGCAAATATGCAGCTTTTCAAAAGTAGCCTTGTTACAAGAAAAACTAAATTGCTAATATATAATTCCCTAGTCCGCCCAGTTATCACATACGGCTCAGAGGTATGGACATTGACAGAACACGATAAAAATGCTCTAAGAAGCATTGAGCGGAAAATACTACGCAAAATCTATGGGCCAATAAGGGAGGAAGAAGGCTGGAGAATACGCTACAATGCTGAATTACAGGAGTTAATACAAGGCAGGGACATAGTAAAATTTGTTAAATCACAGCGAATACGATGGCTAGGACACTTGGAGAGAATGGCAGAGGATAGAATGCCAAAGAAAATGATGAAAGGTATGATCCATTCAGTTAGGCGAAAAGGGAGACCTAGAAGAAGATGGATCGATGAGGTAATAATGGATATCAGCAATATGGGAGTCCGGGGGTGGAAAAGAGCAGCAAATAACCGAGAAGTGTGGAGGAAGATTGTTGAAGAAGCCAAGGCTCACCAAGGGCTGTAGAGCTACTGAAGAGAAGAAGAATGGAGACGTGTCGTCTTCAGCGATGAGAGTCGCTTCTGGCTTGGTGCCAATGATGGTCGTACGCGTGTTTGGCGCCGTGCAGGTGAGCGCCACAATCAGGACTGCATACGACCGAGGCACACAGGGCCAACACCCGGCATCATGGTGTCGGGAGCGATCTCCTACACTGGCCGTACACCACTGGTGATCGTCGAGGGGACACTGAATAGTGCACGGTACATCCAAACCGTCATCGAACCCATCGTTCTACCATTCCTAGACCGGCAAGGGAACTTGCTGTTCCAACAGGACAATGCACGTCCGCATGTACCCCGTGCCACCCAACGTGCTCTAGAAGGTGTAAGTCAACTACCCTGGCCAGCAAGATCTCCGGATCTATCCCCCATTGAGCATGTTTGGGACTGGATGAAGCGTCGTCTCACGCGGTCTGCACGTCCAGCACGAACGCTGGTCCAACTGAGGCGCCAGGTGGAAATGGCATGGCAAGCCGTTCCACAGGACTACATCCAGCATCTCTACGATCGTCTCCATGGGAGAATAGCAGCCTGCATTGCTGCGAAAGGTGGATATACACTGTACTAGTGCCGACATTGTGCATGCTCTGTTGCCTGTGTCTATGTGCCTGTGGTTCTGTCAGTGTGATCATGTGATGTATCTGACCCCAGGAATGTGTCATTAAAGTTTCCCCTTCCTGGGACAATGAATTCACGGTGTTCTTATTTCAATTTCCAGGAGTGTATATTACCCGCTTCTCCCTATAGCTTACCCCCTAGTTTCCTCAGAATGTAGGAACATCTTGCACCATTTGACATTATCGAACGTTTTTTCCAGGTCATCAAATCTTATGAACTTGTCTTGATTTTTCTTTATTCTTCCTTCCATTATCAACTGCAATGTCAGAACTGCCTCTCCGGTCCCTTTACCTTTGCTAAAGACAGACTGATCGTCATCTAGCACATCCTCAATTTCCTTTCCCATTCTTCTGCATATTATATTTGTCAGCAACTTGGATGCATGAGCTGTTAAGCTGACAGAGCGATAATTCTCGCACTTGTCAGCTCTTGCTGTCTTCCGAACTGTGTGGATGATATTTTTCCAAAATTCACACAGTATATCGGCAGACCCATACATCCCACACACTAAGGTGAATAGTTGTTTTATTTCCACTTCCCCCCATGATTTCAGAAATTCTGATGGAACACTATCCATCCCGTCTGCCTTATTTGGTCTTAAGTCTTCCAGAGTTCTTTTAAATTCTGATTCTAGTAATCGTTCTCCTATCTCTTCTAAATCTATTCCTATTTCTTCTTCTATCACATTGCCAAATCTTCCCCCACACAGCGGCCTTCAGTGCACTACCCGCTCTCTCCCCTGCATTTAACAGCGGAATTCCCGTAGCACTCCTGATGTTACCACCCTTGCTTTTAATTTCGCTGAAGGTTGTTTTGACTTTTATATATGCTGAGTCAGTCATACCGACAGTTATTTCTTTTTCGATTTCTTCACATTTTTCAAACAGCCATTTCATCTTAGCTTTCCTGCTCTTACTATGAATTTCATTCCTCAGCGACTTGTATTTCTATATTCCTAAATGTCCCTGAACATTTTTGTACTTTTCTCTTTCACCGATCAACTGAAGTATAACTTCCCTTACCCACGGTTTCTTCTCAGTAACCATCTGTGCACCTATGTTTTCCTTTCCGGCTTCTGTAATTTCCCTTTTTAGAGATGTCCATTCCTTTTCAACCGCACTGCCTACTGAGTTATTCCCTATTGCAGTATCTACAGCCTTAGAGATCTTCAAGCGTATATCTCCATTCATTAGTGCTTCAGTATCCCACCTCTTTGAGTACTGATTCTTCCTCACTAGTCTCTTAAACTTCAGCCTACTCTTCATCATTGGTACACTGTGATCTGAGTCTATATCTGCTCCTGGATACGCCTTACAATCCATTTTGTGATTTCGGAATCTCTGTCTGAACATGATGCAATCTAACTGAAATCTTCCCGCATCTCCCGGCCTTTTGGGAATATATCTCCTCCTCTTGTGATTCTTGAACAGAGGATTCGCTATTACTAGCTGACATTTATTACAGAAGTCAATTAGTCTTTCTCCTCCGTAATTCCTAGTACAGAACCCGTATTCTCCCTTAACCCTTTCCCTTACAACCACATTCCAGTTCCCACGACTACTTGATTTCCATCTCCCTTTAAGTAGTGATTACCCGTTCAGTATCCATATGTCTTTCTCTATCTCTTCATCTTCCAGTTGCGACATCGGAAGGTATGCCGTAACTGTCGTTGTCGGTGTTGATTTACTGTCGATTCTGATGAGAACACCCGTATCACTGAACTGCCCACAGTGACCCACTCTCTGCTCTTTCTTCCTATTCTTAACGAATTCTACTCCCGTTATACCATTTTCTGCTGCTGTTATTACCCTATACTCATCTGACCCTAGATCCTTGACTTCTTTCCACTTCACTTCACTGACTCCAACAATATGACTGAGCCTTTGTATTTCCCTTTTCAGATTTTCTAGCTTCCCGACTACGTTCAAGCTTCTGACATTCCGCTCCCCGACCTTTAGAAAGTAATCTTTTTGTAGGTTATTCAGTCTTTTTCCCTTGGTCACCTCCTCCTAGCCAGCCCCCTCCCAGAGAACTGAATTGAAGACTATTTCCTTTTGTGCCAATGTAGAAACCATCATGACGCATTTTTAATTACAGGCCACATGTCCTGTGAATACATAATATTTGTCTTTAACGTAGTGAGTCCCATGGGCTTCTGCATACTCACGCCGTTATCATTGCTGATCCTTCCACCCTACCCCAAAGTCAACAGACTGCCCCGAACCTCTGTTTGCTCCTCCACACTCTTTGACAAGGCCGTTTGCAGAATGGAAGTGACCTCTTATGTCGGAAGTCTTCGGCCGTCAGTGCTGATTATTATTCAATATTTAAGCGTTGGTGGGGCTCTAATCCGGGGCGAGGACGTTTTGATACTGATCCAAGTCGCTACTCCTGGACTGGTACATACTCGTATGTTAAGTAAATAACTCCTTATGAATGCAGTGGGCTACTCCTTAGTTTATGAACCCTTAACAAATGACACAACTGCTTCATTAGATATGACATGAAGTTGGTGCCCTGGTCCATGATTATCAGCCGGCCGCTGGTGGCCGAGCGGTTCTGGCGCTACAGTCTGGAACCGCGCGACCGCTACGGTCGCAGGTTCGAATCCTGCCTCGGGCATGGCTGTGTCTGTTGTCCTTAGGTTAGTTAGGTTTAAGTAGTTCTAAGTTCTAGGGGACTTATGACCTCAGCAGTTGAGTCCCATAGTGCTCAGAGCCATTTGAACCATGATTATCATTTCAGGGACACATACCTTGACCTACCAATAATTTAGCATCAAATGCGCTACTGTAGTCGCCTGTTGATTAGGAATCTCGATTATTGCCATGTATCATCAGAAATTGTCAATAATAGTCAGAATGTAGCGGTTTCCCACCATTGTCTGACTGAAAGCTCCTAACATATGTATTCTAATCATCTTAAATGGTTTGGATGCCTCCAGAAACCTCTGTATTCCTACTTGCTGATGTCAAACAATTTCTTACATAGTAAAGCACATCTTGTTTCCATGTTCCCACCATAACGTTTGGCCACTCTTCGATCTGTCAACCTACACCCTCTGTGCCCACATAACACACAATCATGTGTTTCCTTCAATACCTCCTCCTTCAATACCAGCCTGTATTTCCCCAGCCTAGCTGTCCTACATAACAGCCATTCATGAACAATGAACATTTTCTGTGTTACAAATAGCTTGCAGTCTGCGTCAGCAGCCTGCGCCTCCTGCCATTCCATAAGGCTGTGACGCATTCTTCATATTTTCAATCCATCCACGTTACCACGTTCCTTGCATGGCTTATGAATCACTTAATGTCAGATTCACGTAGTTTAACGCACACGACCTGAGTTTGCCTTAATGATCCTTCCCCAACAGTCTACTTAATGCTGCTTGGTCTGTTACCAACTTGAACTTCTTGCTGTATGGATAACGCTTGAAATAAGTGACACTGTATATCAAGTTCAACATATCTTCCTCAGTCATAAAGTAATTCCTTTTGGCCGTGTTTAAATATCATGAAACGTAAGCCACAGGATACTCCTCTTCCTGTATTTCCTAACTCAAAACATAAACTATAATTTGATTGGAAGGACTGTATGATAGGGACTGTATGACAGGATAAACTCCACTTCATAATCAGGAAAAACCGAAACAAGACTTGTTGTTAACACCTCTTTCAGTTTTTCAAATGTGGCTTGACGTTCTGCTGCCTACTGGAATTTCATACCCTTCTTTAACAAAAGCTTAAGTGATACTGCAATTTTCAGAAATCCCTAAACATATCTTCTGAAGTAATTATGTAATCCTAGAAATGACCGCAACTCCTTACTGCATGTACCAACCTGGGATCTGTCTTCACAGCCTTCCAGATAATCGTGTGTCCCAAGTAAAACACTTACCTATGGCAAGGCTTGTGGAGCATAATCTTCTAGAAACTTCTCTCAACCATTCTGCAGCTCCTCCATATTCCTTGAAAACACGATAATATCATCAGCTATACACATCTTAACTCTTAGTCTATCAACTGTTGATTTGTGGCTAGTGCATTTTTTAAACCAAACAGTATATACTGATACAGATAATGACCGAAAGGACTGTAAATTCTATCTTTGGAAAGTCCTGTGGCACTAATTCCAATTGATGGTAACCACTTTTTAGGGCTATTGCGGAAAGATACTTACATTGCCCTACGTTATCCAGAGTTTTTCTATTTTAGTTTTACTATTCATGTACCAATAATCACAACAGAATCTATGCTTCCTCATCCCATCCGTTCATCTCGTGACAATCGACGTTCTCCAGGTACTAGTACTTACATCCATTACGTCACTGTTCAATTACTTGTTGATAAATTCCTCCATAATAGGTCATGATGGGGTACCCAAAATGATTTCAGGACCCAGATGCTTTATCTCCATTTGAAACCCTGTGCTGCGTTACTGGTGTTACTGGCTATAGACCACGAGGATTGAACAGCCCCTCCAATTCTAACAACTTCTCTATAGTGACCCTCTTTGCTCCAGCAAATACTCTACTTTTGCACATAGCGCAGCTTTACTGGCGGCTTGCTTTTGTATATGGTCCACACTTGACCTGCCTACATCACCTTTGTCTAGACTGACTGAATCAGCAACTAACAACCCCTTGGCCAAACTCCATCAGTACAGAAATTATCCACACTGACGTAAACTGCTCTCTCACCATCTACTTCCTGTAAGGTACAATTTTTTGTACTCTTATTTATTAAATATGGTGATGCATACGATACATAATTATCCTGTAATGGTTCTACCACATGCAGTACGTTAACAAGTAATTCCATTTAGACTATCACCCGAAGTACTTTCTTGGTGCCTTGTGTTACACGCAAATTGAGCCTTTGTGATTTTGCCGGCAGTTTAGTTGGTTTGTCCTTCATCACAGATGAACTCTGCGACAGTATGTCACTTGCGGCAGTTTCCCCCAGCTAGAACAATGTTCCCCGCTGTGCATAGCTGAAGATCAGTTTCAGCGTGATGGTTAAACAAAAAATCCAACCCCAGGATTCTGCCATACCGTTCACCTACTTGGAGCACAACTTGCTTATTCTCCTGGACTGGTACTACCCCAGCTTAAAATCTCAACACCGCTACACCATATAATCTATAGCGTGGAGGGTTGAACTGCTTCTTACCCAAGAGCTCCAGACTTGTCATTGACACATCCAGCAAAAATCTATGCTTTTTACCATTTACAACGCTTACTATGCAACATCCTGCGCTTAGATATCTTGCAAAATCCCTGCATGCATAAAGTTACCTGTGGTATCGATAGTTCCGATGCCACAGCTAGGCTGGCAATGCGAGAGCGGACGATCTTCGCCGACTACAGCGCCCTCTAGCCGACGCTGTGCAGCTCTACGAGGGCCGCTCCACTTTCGTCCAGTTCATGAAGAGCAGACGGCCGAGAACCATCACTTGAGCTTAGCTTGCTATTGAGACTTTCTTATCTGGACTTTGGCTTCACAACAACGTGCTCACCTGTACCAAAGATACGTATTCATCTGTATATATTCATGCACCAGTAAAAACCTCTTTTACTTTACTTGCAGTACCAACGTGCTTTGCCTCACCTGCTCCTACTCGCTTCCTTTCATTCGGCCTCTTTGTCAGATTTAAGGAGCAGACCCATGCGCCGTCTTCCAGGCCCGATACAAAATTACCCATACCTGGAAAACTGATTGTGAGCTGACCACACATTTAACATTCAAAGTATAAATTTTAATGTGCACTATATGCTCTAGCTGCAGATCTTAAAGTCGAGATTTACACGAAGAATATTTTAATATGAATGGAAGGTGTCTATCAGTAACTATGTTTGAGTCAACACAGTAACTTATTCAGTGAACATATTCACATCCAACAGATCATGAAAGGCTCTGGAATGGTTTACAAACTTCACACATATAAATTCTAGTTAGTGGATTTCTATCTTTCTGCAGGTTTTCTTGACTGTGTAATATCTCTTTATATTCTACTAATTATCCCTGCACAATTCTACGAGTGAATTACGTTTCCTACTTGACCATCTATATACTCGCAGAATCGATAGGAAAAGTAGTACAGTACTATTACTATTCCATGAGCGCATAATTACTCTTTGTAATATTCTCTCTGGTGTGTGTTGAGAGCACTTCTAGGATTTTCTCCGTGCCGAATAGCCGCATTGAATAATTATAATTTTGCTATCGAGATTACTGGAAGAAAGAGATTGGAAATATATTGTATGCTAATCAGGAGAATATATACTGAGCATTTACATCAAAGGTGTGTAATGAATTTAATTATGTATGTATTCTCTAATTGGAAATTTGCACGGATGTGTCGTTTAGTTGGTAATCAGAAGGGAACTTCCGATGAATGGAAACGAACCTGCAATTATAAGATCCAAGAGATCCATTATTTCATCGGATAATTAAACTCTATCAAAGCAAACTTTCCGCTTGATCTGAGGTTTCCCGACCGACTACGCAACGCAAGAAATCCAAGACATTTTATTTACACAGGATTGCAGATCGCTTCGAATCATCGAGACTGCGGATAGAGTCATCGTCCGATTCTGATTAAACAAGTAAAGCTTAATTATAACTTTCATGAGTGACTGTGATGACTGTGATATGGCTGCTTATGATTGAGATCATTAATAAAATACTAATAACTAAATGTACTCCTCACCAGCAACTAGTATAAACACAATAGTAATTAAAATTATAACTGAATGATAAAAGTATGCCCTATCCCCTAACAGATGTATCGATCTGAACATAAATCTCAAAGTTCGTTAACCCCAAACAAGAACGGTGACTGTAAATCTGCTGTTTAATAAAGAAACTCACATATTCAGTACAGCAATGGTGGACCTGGGAGTGGCGATCGTACAGATGTGTGTGGACCAAGAACTACCCTATTCCGCCGATGCTGCTACTTATGCTCACCGCAATTATTAGAGATCCGCGGCGGACACCGCTGTTGTCTGAATGGCTCTGCCGAAGAGAAGCCGAGGGCGCACTGCCGCTGCTCGCTCCGGACACCGTTCGTGTACTAGGATGTGCGCTGACCTCCGTCTACTACGTATGCGGATGACATACACAGGAGGTGCACAGCTCCACGTCTCTTCCAATACACTCTTCTATGTGCGTGACCACCCAAAATATTTGAATTTAGTCAGTTTGATCGTATTTTAAAATTTTGAAAAAATATTTATGGTCCTTAATGAATTCTTCTACCGGATATCATATAAGTTTTAAATTTTTCAGTTAAGCTTAACCCAAAAATTTGATTTCATTGTATCAATTTTTCACAGCTACAAACGTGACTGTATTCAATACACTGGAGGTATGAATTGATAAACACCTTCAGCCACAACTTTTCGTGTTTTATTAAGTACACGATGCATTTCGGACCCTGTGGGTCCATCATCAGGTGTAATTTGTCTTAATACATGCTTTATTTTTTCTCTTGAATGAGGTGAAATGCATATTCCTGTCACGAAAAAGTTTGATGTTAGGGTATGAATTTCGTAAGTCAAAAGCGGAAAATGTGTGCGAAACAGTGGAAAAGAAGAACAGTGTAAACTTACCTAATAATCCAAGAAAAGCGCTTTTAACGTTTTAGCACCAGCATACATTCTTTTCACCATCGTTTTCATAGATATCACTTCACTTTCAAAACGATGGAGAAAAGAATGTAATCTGGTGCTCAGACGTTAAAAACGCATTTCTTGGATTATTTGCTAAGTTTATACTGTTCATCTTTTCCACTGCTTCGAACACATTTTCTGCGTTTGACTTACGAAGTTCATAACCTAACATCAAATTTTTCGTGATGCATTTCACCTCATTCAAGAGAAAAAGTAAACCATATATTAAGATGAATTACATCTGATGATGGAGCCACAGGGTCCGAAACGCATAGTGTACTTAATAAAACACGAAAAGTTGTGACTGAAGGCGTTTTTTAATTCATACCTCCAAAAATTTAAGTCTCAGGAGTAGATATCACTTTCCCCGATGAATGTCGTATTCAATATTTGCAGGTTCAGGCCCTTACTTGCACATCAGTGTCACTTTAAAAGTATGTTGAGAGTAAAATTCGATAACAATGAAAAAAAATAGCATTTTCAACTTTTTTTGAGGTCGTCATAAAGCACTCTCTCGTCGCTAGTAAACGTCACTGATAGAGCTGAGGCTGTTCTAAAAGATACCTTCACTTTCTGGGTCCTAACGTTTTTGTTTTTAATTTTTTTAGGGTGAACACAACGTATCCCCCCCCCCTCCCCCACCCGTTCGCAGTGCGCGTTATGGAAAATGCGCTGGTATTGCTAGGCTTAAAGTAGCACATACGCAGACCATTGGTGTGGAATGACACAGACTGTCGCAGGTAGTGCATTACTTATTCTCAGGAGGCAGTCGCGGATGTGAAGGAACCGCGGTGCGCAGCATGACGATCCTCACTCGTGGTGGTGTGACGCAATAGGCCGAAATACTGACGACGAGTCCGCTTGGCCTAACATTCCCATTCATTCTAACATCGCGCTACTGTTACACCCGAATCTCCCACAATGTTGTATATCGGACGATACGACCTTAGTACAGGACATAATTTTGGAAATGTCTTGGTTGCAAATTAATTTTTTTCTCAATTACACATTTCGATACATCACAATGAGAACATAGTTGTGGAATCAAGTTTCAAACAGCATTTACCCGATGAGCGAAAACTGATGTCTTCGTCGGTACGTTATCAGTGTATGGAGTCAAGTGCCAAACTTCCCATGAGCCGGTGAAGAAAAAATGGTTTCCTCGTGCAGACACCTTTTGCACTTGACGCCGTAGCTGTATTGTGGTAACGCTAAAGTGAAATGGGTAAAGCGGTGAATAAAGCCCGCGCACGGCGGAGCTGACGATGAATACTTGTGTACGACGTCCGCTTTTTCGATCATATCACACCATCTGACGAACAATGATTATGGCCACGCGTCGATAAACGTAGAGACTATCATAATGAAATACAAGCCAAATGGGGAAAGAGGTATTGGAAGACATCGGAAAAGATGGGAAGTTATTCACATGAGTGCTAAAAGAAATCAGCTAAATTTCGATTATGCGATATGTCACACAAATCTGAAGGCTGTAAATTCAGCTAAATACTTAGGGATTACAATTACAAATAACCTACATTGGAACGATCACATAGATTATATTGTGGGTAGAGCAAACCAAAGACGGCGATTCATTGGCAGAACACTTAGAAGGTGCAACAGGTCTACTAAAGAGACCGATTACACCACGCTTGTCTGCCCTATTCTGGAGTATTGCTGTGCGGTGTGGGATCCGCATCAGATGGGACTGATGGATTACATCGAAAAAGTACAAAGAAGGGCAGCTCGTTTTGTATTATCGCGAAATAGGGGAGATAGTGTCACAGACATGATACGTGAATTGGAGTGGCAATCATTAAAACAAAGGCGTTTTTCGTTGCGGCGGAATCTTCTCATGAAATTTCAATCACCAGTTTTCTCCTCCGATTGCGAAAACATTCTGTTGCCACCAACCTACATAGGGAGAAATGATCATCACGATCAAATAAGAGAAGTCAGGGCTCGCACAGAAAAATTTAAGTGCTCGCTTTTCCCGCGTGCCGTTCGAGAGTGGAATGGTAGAGAGACAGCTGGAAGGTGGTTCATTGAACCGTCTACCAGGCACTTTATTGTGAATAGCAGAGTAAACACGTAAATGTGGGTGTAGATGTAGATTTTGTATGAGAGTTCGGAACAGGCAACAGCCTAATCCTTGAAAGGAAGGTGATGATGATGATTCCTATCATACTTTATTTTGCTCTTTCACTGCACTCTCTCTTATTGTCTTCAACTCTTACCCTGCTATCTGAATATCACAGCAAAAATACTCGTTCTCAACAAAGTAAAAGTTTTCTCTGTGCCATGTGATAGCACTGCCATGTTCTCTAAATCATTTTGTGTGTCAGAAAGTGGACGCTGGAAGAATCTTCCTCAAAACATCATAGAAATTAAGTTACTTCCAAACTTCAAAAGACATCAAACGGTCTACCTTCTATCGCAGTGGCCACCTGTCCCACAGTCTGTGCAGCGCGCTCTCGTCGCCCTCCCTCCTCCAGAACTTGTCCCTACACCTTGTCCGCAGAGTTTTCTATTCATGTTCTCTTCTTTACTAACAGCCCTGTCACTCTCATTTCAGTCTCTTCTTCTTTCGTGCATTCTGCCTTAAATAATGTTAAATAAGGCTTACAATGCGCTCGTTATATCATTTTAAATGTATTTTACTATTATTGGTATTAGTGTCAGTTATTGTTATTGTTATTATTATTGGAAAGATTTTGTAATATCTTTGATATGATTTGCTTCTGGTCAGATATATGAGAGAAGGTCTTAGGACCTAATCTGGTCAGACTAAATAAGCAGTAAATAAGTTTACGACTGTTTGCACAATTATATCCTGGCCAAATCTGAACAGGCGCCTGCCTCAGACATGCAAGAATTTCTGTCAGCTGATGTGATTCGTCCTGCCAGCCAAATGGGGATCCACAATAGGGTCCCATTCT
The DNA here is from genome assembly GCF_021461395.2 of Schistocerca americana. Classification (NCBI taxonomy): domain Eukaryota; kingdom Metazoa; phylum Arthropoda; class Insecta; order Orthoptera; family Acrididae; genus Schistocerca; species Schistocerca americana. The sequence continues at coordinate 367,846,122 of NC_060124.1, read as the reverse complement.
TACTCTGTCGGGTGCTCATATGGGTGTCTCACAAGAGAATGCTGCATCTATTAATCCTTCACGATGATCACTCTACATCTCACGCTGTTCACTCCCTGTAAATACGCTGCAATGCCTGGTAACAACACTAAACACGAGCAGCGTTAATGTACTCTACTGGCCATTCTGCATGTCACAGAGTATTACAACTCTAATCATTTACATGCCCGCCGACGGTATGTAAGAGAACGAAGTTACGCTGACATCCGACCGTGTCTTCTCAACGCTTCACATTTTTCTTAGGCAGCGCATCTCTCTCCCGAAGCAACCGTTGTCAAAGGATGCCGAAAGAGTACCACGCCACCAGTCACCAGACGTTACGATTGACCAACTCCAGTGCATAGCTAAAGCATCAAGGAATGCCACTCGTAACTGTCTTCGAAACCCAGTTCGACTCAGCCTGGTTTGAGCCTTTGTTACGGCACTGAGTTTCGTACCCTGTACACCCCCAAACCACCCACAAATTTAATCATGTACTCTCCCTACTGTTCTTCGTAAGTACATTACGTAAAATTCCGGTATTTGCTATAGTCCTAGATGTTACAGTTTTAACAGGCAGTAGTGTACCACCCGTACGCAGAGGTCCCCAATGCGGCCTTCCCCTGTGGCTCGTGTTCTGCTGCATCACCGCTGTAGAGACTGTAGAGAATCCTCGATGCGTAGAGAACAGGGCGCACTCCTTCCTCTCCCACGACGATCGCTCCCCGAACAGGTTCTCGGACTAGTTCCACTCGCGCGCCGCAGCCGGGAAGTAAAAACCTCGGCGGCAGCGGAGGCTGACCGCGGCTGTGCCGTGTCTATACTGTCGACGAGCACGCCATCTCTGCTCACCTGTTCCATCTCTCTGGACGGTGGAAATATTCTAGTTTTCTGGAGAAAAGATACTGGCAAATTTTACAGCCACTAATTTTTCTAATATTTCGGCATTTTATTTTACATCTTTTTATTAGTCGCACATATAGATGGAATAACACATGTGTACCAATCCACTTCCAGTTCTTATCCAGTGATAAAGACTCTCAAATTTATCCATTGCTGACAGTGTTGCTTCGGTGACTATTACTTTCCTAAAATAGAAAAACAAACCGCCTTCAGTCACAAATTATGATTTTTATTTCAGTACCGGCGTATTTCGAGCCCTGGGGGCCACCGACAGGTACTTGGTCAGTCAGCGTCATTTTTCGAATTTGGGTTACTATTGATCCTGTTGTGAGTAGGAGAGGCAGGGACACGTTTACGGGAATTTCATTTCGCAATTTTAAATTTTTTTTGTTATATTTATCGAGTTCAAAACTGTTTCGTCCTATAACATGGTTATTTCGTATACATCCTTCTTACTCAACATCGTAATTAACAGTAAAAATAAGTTTACACAGGCTCAGGTCGAGAGTTTAAACGCGCCCCACGTATGGGGCAGCTTTATGCACCTATGTGGACACCTTTCTAAATATGACAGAAGACAATAACGAGTAAACAAAACACTACAAAAGTTCTCAAGGTACGTTTTAATGACAGAAATAAAATTATAAACCCACTTACACAAATAGCCTGGTGAAATACAGAATTTTACTGACATTAAACAAATTTTTTGGCTAACTTCCACCTGTTAGCATAATATGGCCTGTATAGAAGTTTGAATGTTAATTAAAGGCCTATCCACCATCACTGTTCGCGTTACATTTTATGCACACAAAAAATTAACTTCTTGTCGCACAATCGTCGTGAGCCCATCGTTAACGTTTAAGGCATAGAACCACTTCTTGACTTCTTTTTGATTGGTTGTATCGTTTAGAGCAGTAAACAAAGACAATTTACATCGTCTTCATGAGGCTTCTTCAGGTTGGAAGAGAAACGAAGAAGAACATGGGACATTCGTCGAGACGGGAGTGCTTACTAACAGACGCTTTGTAACGACGAGTTTGCCAGAGGTAAGTGAGAGGAAGGAGGAGATATAAGAGATAGGTAACATAAAGAGAAGCGAAAGTTACGCGGACCTGTAGAGGATGGCAGAAGACAGGAGGTCATCTAGAATTACCGTGTGGAAACCTGCCTTTGGGCAGAACGCTAATGATAACATCAGAACTACGCCTATCTACATTTTTCCTTGTTCTTGCCCTTGCCATTCTTTGCTCGATTAGAGTTAATTCATTGCGCTTGAGACTCATTACGTTCAGACAGCTTTTTTAGCAATTTATATCGATTATTTTCCTGTCCCTTCATTTTTTTATTACATTTCCTACTACTGTCGTTTTAAAGTTTCCTTGACTGGGGTATCAGTTACGATGGTGCTGCAAAATAGTGCGTAACCGTGTACCAGCGTGAAACGTCCCCTCAGAAAAATTATGAATGACTGTGTTGGTAAACCTCTTACGTTATTTGATTTTCAAACCGCTGAGCAAAACTGAACGTACTCAGACATTTTTCTCTTTACATATTCCGATCATCATTAAACTGACACACAATATTTTTATCGCAACGCAATCTGACTTTCAATAATCCCCACAAAAGAATCGCCCTGTCTAACAATAATCTATACTTTTCACTAATCACTTACCGCACAAAAATCTTCGTTACTCGAACTAGTGCAATACAGCGAGCGCCAATACTGCCAGCTAAATAAAAGAGTCTATCTACTGAAGGCACTAACTACTGATAGGCATAGTTAGCAAATGAAAGATTCTGATAGAGAACAAACAATGTATTTACCTTAATAGTCTTCAAAAGTCATAATATATACATCAGTTCATGACATCCGGTCTTACAAATTTCGTTTTTCTGACGGACACACGTCCAGATCGTCAGCTTTCAAAACTCTGCCATCTCTCTTCGCACATCCACCACTGCTGGCGGTTCACCTCCAACTGCGCAACGCTACGCGCTGTTCACATCCAGCTGCCCAACACTACAATAGCAAATATTCCAAGAATCCAAATCAGCCACAGACTGCACACAGCACAGTCAGTGATTTTCATACAGAGCGCTACGTGGTGTTACCAACATAAAAACCTAAACAGCCTACTTACAACCGCAATATTTGAATTGGTTTAGAGACAACAGTTGTAATGTTCAAATCACACAAACGTACGTTTTTAAGTAGATTAATCTTCTAGAATCGAACATATATTTATCTCTTCAAATTACACAGACGTACGTTTTAACGTATATTAATCTTCTATAGACGAACACATATTTATCTCATCAGAACTGTACATAGTTTTCTCTCTAGCAACTTCTACTTTTGAGTAACAGGTTTTACTCGTTTTGCACAAATTTACAAATTTCTTCGCGCATAGATGTTCTCTCTACTGGTGCCATGCAAATTGTGAGTGCCCTAAGTAGATGATAGTACTAATGCACCATCGCCGGTAGCGCTCCAGCAAGAATTGTCCCCAAGAAAAGCGCTCTAAGTAAACATGCCCCCTGCGTAAACGCACCCTGGTCCCCGTACATAGCTATACATTGAGGTAAAAAAAGTTATTGGATAGCGATATGCTCATATAAAAATGGAGGTAGAATCGCTTACACAGGTTTTAAAAAGGCAGCGCATTGGCGGAAGTGATTATATGAGAAGGTAGCGGAGGTTATTATGGCCGTACACGAGAATTAACAGACTTTGAAAGCGGAAAGGTAGTTGGAGTTAGACGCATGGAACATTCCATTTCGGAAATCGTTAGGGAATCTATCGTTCCGAGATCCAGAATTTCAGCAGTGTGCCGACAATTCCAAATTGCAGGCATTACCTCTCACCACTGACAACGCAGTGGCCGACGGCCTTCCGTCAATAACCGAGAGCTAGTGGAGGCTCTGTAATGGTGTGGGGCGTGTGCAGTTGGAGTGATATGAGACCCCTGAAACGTCTAGATACCACTCTGACAGGTGACACTTGCGTAAGCATCCTGTCTAATCACCTGCATCCATTCGTGTCCAGTCCGCAGCTCGTCGTCTCGCGGTCGCGTTATCGCTTCCCCAACACGGGGTCCCGGGTTCGATTCCCGGCGGGGTCAGAGATTTTTCTCCTGCCTCATTTCGTGATCATGCATGAAAGTGGTGAGATTAGACTGAGCAAAGGTTGGGAATTTTTCCGGCCGCTGATAACCGCGCAGTTGAGCGCCCCACAAACCCAACATCATCATCACATCATCATTCATGTCCATTGCGCATTCCGACGGACTTGGGAAATTCCAGCAGGACAATGCGACACCCCACACGTCCAGGATTATTACAGAGTGGCTCCAGGAACACTCATCTGTGTTAAACACTTCCGCTGGCCGCCAAACCCTCCAGACATGAACATTATTACGCATATCTGGGATGCCTCGCAATGTGCTGTTCGGAAGAGATCTCCACCCCCTCGTACTCTTACGAATTTATGGACAGTACTGCAGGATTCATGGTTCAATTCCCTCCAGCACTACTTCAGGCCTTGAGACATTAGTCGAGTCCGTGCCACGTCGTGTTGCGGCACTTTTGCGGCCCCGGTCGGCCCTACACGACATTAGCCAGGTGTACAGCTTTACCTGTTTCTTGGGCTCTTCAGTATATTCAGGGTGATTATAACTAAAGTTAAGCGTTCAAAGCGCTGGAGAAATGACACCATTGGTGAGAATGACGCCAAATTGCAACGGAATATTATCGGAGAAGGGGAAAACGTATGGCAGAAGAAAAAAATTGTTGTGAAAATTGATCAATAGATGGCGCTGTATGTATCAGAATACGTAACTGAAGAAGCCTGTCACGCGCATGATCCACTGAAGTTGGTACAAACACGCCGAGTATACGGCTTTTTCTCCTTTCGCATCTGCGACGTTCGCCATGACTGTTTCAACGCAGGATCGCACTCTGCTTGTGAAGCTGTATTACAAGAATGATGACTGTGCACACGTCGCTCTGCAGAAGTTCCGGACACTGAAGGGTTTGAAAAAAGGCGTTGGTCCGATGACTGCCATGGATCTGGAGAAAATGATTCCGAAATTCGAAAAGATGGGTTCTTTTGACATGCAACCTGGAAGACGGAGGAAACGAATTGATTCGACGTCAGTGGAAGCAGTGGCCACAGCAATGTAGGAGGAGAAGAGTGGTGATGTGCAAACGTGTAGTGCACGGAAAATTGCCCGAATATTGGACATACCCGCGAGCACGGTACGTAAAATCCTACGAAACATCATTCTTTGCAAGCCATTCAAAATTACCCGTGTGCACTAGTTGCTTCCTGTTGACCTGCCAGCAAGAGAGACCGTTGCTTTACAATTTCTTACTCGCATGGAAGTGGACGATGATTGACCGTGGAAGATTTTGTGGACAGACGAAGCCCACTTCCATTTGACAGGATATGTCAATACACAGAATTATGGAATATGGGCAACGGAAAATACACACGCAAATCAACTAGTACCACTTTATCCTGAAAAGGTCACTGTTTGGTGCGGGTTTACGGCATCATTTACCATAGGGCCACATTTTTTCGAAGAGACAGATGCTTCTGGTCCTATTACCTGTACCGTCACTGCTAAGCGCTATGAGTGTCTTTTGCACAACGACGTCCTTCCAGCTCTCCAACAGCGCGGATGTGTGGATGGGTTCATTTTTATGTAAGATGGCGTACCTCTGCACATTGAAAATCCAGCTGCTGAAGCGCCAGTTCAGAAATGCTAGAATTATCAGCCACCATTTCCCTACAGCCTGTCCGTCCCGATCACCCGATATTAATCCGCGTGTCTTCTGGCTGTGGGGCTATCTGAAAGACGTCTTCAGTGTTCCAATTGCAACCTTATCTGCATTGAAGGCACGCTTTTCGCAACACATTCCTGACGTGATCCCGGAAACACTTCGATTAATTATGGAACATGCTATATCTCGATTTCAACTTGTTGCAGAGAACGGTGTACAGCTTATTGAACATGTTTTGCGCCAGTCACACGGAAATTAATAATACGATATGATTTTGATTTATGCAATTTTTGGCCTCAGGACAATTAAACACCAGTGTGATTGAAGCATTTATGCGATTTTGGCTTCAGGACAATTAAAAACCGATGTGAGTGATGTTTTATGTGGTTTTTGGCCTCAGGACAATTAAAAACCGATTTTTCGTATCCGATGTGTTGTTGTTGTTGTTGTGGTCTTCAGTCCTGAGACTGGTTTGATCCAGCTCTCCATGCTACTCTATCCTGTGCAAGCTTCTTCATCTCCCAGTACCTGCTGCAACCTACATCCTTTTGAATCTCCCTCTACGATTTTTACCCTCCACGCTGCCCTCCAATACTAAATTAGTGATCCCTTGATGCCTCAGAACATGTCCTACCAACCGATCCCTTCCTCTAGTCAAGTTGTGCCACAAACTTCTCTTCTCCCCAATCCTATTCAATACCTCCTCATTAGTTATGTGATCTACCCATCTAATCTTCCGCATTCTCCTGTAGCACAACATTTCGAAGGCTTCTATTCTCTTCTTGTCAAAACTACTTATCGTCCATGTTTCACTTCCATACATGGCCACACTCCATACAAATACTTTCAGAAATGACTTCCTGACACTTACATCCATACTCGATGTTAACAAATTTCTCTTCTTCAGAAACGCTTTCCTAGCCATTGCCAGTCTACATTTTATATCCTCTCTACTTCGACCATCATCAGTTATTTTGCTCCCCAAATAGCAAAACTCGTTTACTACTTTAAGTGTCTCATTTCCTAATCTAATTCCCTCAGCATCACCCGACTTAATTCGACTACATTCCATTATCCTCGTTTTGCTTCTGTTGATGTTCATCTTATATCCTCCTTTCAAGATACTATCCATTCCGTTCAACTGCTCTTCCAAGTCCTCTGCTGTCTCTGATAGAATTACAATGTCATCGGCGAACCATAATGTTTTTATTTCTTCTTCATGGACTTTAATACCTACTCCGAATTTTTCTTTCGTTTACTTTACTGCTTGCTCAATATAAAGATTGAATAACATCGGGGATAGGCCACAACCCTGTCTCACTCCCTTCCCAACCACAGCTTCCCTTTCATACCCCTCGACTCTTACAACTGCCATCTCGTTTCTGTACAAATTGTAAATAGCCTTTCGCTCCCTGTATTTTACCCCTGCCACCTTCAGAATTTGAAAGAGAGTATTCCAGTCAACATTGTCAAAAGCTTTCTCTAAGTCTACAAATGCTAGAAACGTAGGTTTGCCCTTCCTTAATCTAGCTTCTAAGATGAGTCGTAGGGTCAGTATTGCCTCACGTGTTGCAGTATTTCTACGGAATCCAAACTGGTCTTCCCCGAGGTCGGCTTCTACCAGTTTTTCCATTCGTCTGTAAAGAATTCGCGTTTGTGTTTTGCAGCTGTGGCTTATTAAACTGATTCTTAGGTAATTTTCACATCTGTCAACACCAGCTTTCTTTAGGATTGGAATTAATATATTCTTCTTGAAGTCTGAGGGTATTTTACCTGTCTCATACATCTTACTCACCAAATGGTAGAGTTTCGTCAGGACTGGCTCTCCCAAGGCCGTCAGTAGTTCTAATGGAATCTTGTCTACTCCCGGGGCCTTGTTTCGACTCAGATCTTTCAGTGCTCTGTCAAACTCTTCACGCAGTATCATATCTCCCATTTCATCTTCATCTACATCCACTTCCATTTCCATAATATTGTCCTCAAGCACATGGCCCTTGTATAGACCCTCTATATACTCCTTCCACCTTTCTGCTTTCCCTTCTTTGCTTAGAATTGGGTTTCCATTTAGGCTCTTGATATTCATGCAAGTGGTTCTCTTTAGTTTTCCTGTGGGCAGTATCTATCTTACCCCTAGTGAGATAAGCCTCTACATCCTTACATTTGTCCTCTAGCCATCCCTGCTTAGCCATTTTGCACTTCCTGTCGTCTCATTTTTGAGACGTTTGTATTCCTTTTTGCCTGCTTCATTTACTGCATTTTTATATTTTCTCCTTTCACCAATTAAATTTAATATTTCTTCTGTTACCCAAGGAGTTCTACTAGCCCTTGTTTTTTTTACCTACTTGATCCTCTGCTGCCTTCACTACTTCATCCCTCAAAGCTACCCATTCTTCTTCTACTATATTTCTTTCCCCCATTCCTGTCAATCGTTCCGTTATGCTCTCCCTGAAACTTTGTATAACCTCTGGTTTAGTCAGTTTATCCGGGTCCCATTATCTTAAATTCCCACCTTTTTGCAGTTTCTTCAGTTTTAATCTACAGTTCATAACCAATAGATTGTGGTCAGAGTCCACATCTACCCCTGGAAACGTCTTACAATTCAAAACCTGGTTCCTAAATCTCTGTCTTACCATTACATAATCTATCTGAAACCTGTGAGTATCTCCAGGCTTCTTCCATGTATACAACCTTCTTTTATGATATTTGAACCAAGTGTTATCTATGATTAAGTTGTGCTCTGTGGAAAATTCTACCAGGCGGCTTCCTCTTACATTTCTTAGCTCCAGTCGATATTCAACTACTACGTTTCCCTCTCTCCCTTTTCCTACTACCGAATTCCAGTCACCCATCACTATTAAATTTTCGTCTCCCTTCACTATCTGAATAATTTCTTTGATTTCATCATACATTTCTTCAATTTCTTCGTCCTCTGCAGAGCTAGTTGGCATATAAACTTGTACTTCTATTGTGGGCGTGGGCTTCGTGTCTATCTTTGCCACAGTAATGCGTTCACTATGCTGTTTGTAGTAGCTTACCCGCATTCCTATTTTCCTATTCATTATTAAACCTACTCCTGCATTACCCCTATTTGATTTTGTGTTTATAACCCTGTAGTCACCTGACCAGAAGTCTTGTTCCTCTGCCACCGAACTTCACTAATTCCCACTATATCTAACTATTACCTATCCATTTCCTTTTTTAAATTTCCTAACCTACCCGCCCGATTAAGGGATCTGACATTCCACGCTCCTATCCGTAGAATGCGTTTTCTTTCTCCTGATAACGACGTCCTCCTGAGTAGTCCCCGCCCGGAGATCGGAATGGGGGACTATTTTAGCCAAGAGGACGCCATCATCATTTAACCATACAGTAAAGTTACATGCCCTCGGGAAAAATTACGGCAGTAGTTTCCCCTTGCTTTCAGCTGTTCGCAGTACCAGCACAGCAAGGCTGTTTTGGTTAGTGTTACAAGGCCAGATCAGTGAATCATCCAGACTGTTGTCCCTGCAACTACAGAAAAGGCTGCTGCCCCTCTTCAGGAACCACACGTTTGTCTGGCCTCTCAACAGATACCCCTCCGTTGTGGTTGCACCTATGGTACGGCTATCTGTATCACTGAGGCACGCAAGCCTCCCCACCAAAGGCAAGGTCCATGGTTCATGTTATGACCATGTTATTGTGGATGGGCTTACTTAACTAACAGTATCAAACCTGTACACTCATCCACACTGAGTAGTACAGTTTGTTTAACGTGAAACGTACACTTTAGGCATTGTTGTATGATTCATTTCCCGTTTTTAAGTGACTACTGCAGCGCCATCTATTGCTACATTTTCTTCTGCCATACGTTTTCTCCCTGCCCGATAACATTCCGTTGCAGTTTGACGTTGCTCTGACCAGTGCTGGTATTTCTACAGCTGTCTGAAAGTTTAATTATAATCACCGTACATATGTAGCCGAGCGGTTCTAGGCCCTTGTGTCCGGAAGCACGCGGCTGCTACGGTCGCCGGTTCGAATCCTGCCTCGGGCACAGATGGGTGTGATATCCTTAGGTTAATTAGGTTTACGTAGTTCTAAGTCTAGGGGACTGATGACCTCAGATGTTAAGTCCCCTAGTGCTTAGAGCCATTTGAACCATTTTTGTAACTTGGGGTACTAGGTGCGTAAATATGTAGCTGGTGTGATTACGTCAACCAAACAATATAAATCTTAATCATATAGGTAAGGCAATTGTAAATGTTAATGGTAGATGACTTGTTCTGGTGATAATATATGGAAATAGTCCCGTGAAATTGTTAAACAGTATTATAATAAAAATTGAAATAAAGATGAGTGTTGGTCCATTAAATAATTTTGATTCTAATAAGTTTTTGAATCTATCGTGTAAGGTTAAATTTAATTCATTTGAAATTATATTAATTCCTGATAGCGTAAGTCAAATATTTTTTGCCGGCGAACAAACAGTGGTAGGCATCCGACATCCATCGGAGAAAGAAGGATGTGTGTGTGTGTGTGGCAGCATGTCTACCGAAAACCACAGTTGCGTAATGATGTAAGCAGCTCAAGTTTGAGACATTCGAGCACCCGCCTTATAGTACTGATCTCTCCCCATATCATTATCATGCCTTAGGTCGATTAAAACATGGCCTTGGGTGATTCCTGTCGGTCGAGGATGTGCAGCTGGCAGTTACGGACTTATTCATGCAACAGAACACAGTGTTGTACCAACAGGTTATCTTGCACCTGATGCGCCTGTGGGATGATTGCCTCAGTGCTCACGGCGATTTTGTCTCTTTGGCCTATCGATTTAAAACTGCATGGCCTCCCAACGCAAGCTTTTTGATCACCCCTTATATTATCCGTAGTAACAGTAAAAGCAGTAATGTAAATATTACTGTTAGAATTTCGTGCAAAGTCGAGTGCAGCTACTTCCATTCCTGAAACTTCCTGGCAGACTAAAACTGTGTGCCGGACCGAGACTCGAACTCTGGATCTTTGCCTTTCGCAGGCAAGTGCTCTACCGACTGAGCTACCAAAGCACGACTCACGCCCCGTCCTCACAGCTTTAATTCCACCTCGTCTCCTACCTTCCAAACTTCACAGAAGCTCAGTTTTAATCTGCCAGGAAATTTCATATCGGCGCACACTCCGCTGTAGAGTGAAAATTTCATTCTACTTCCATTCCTGATGGAGAAAAAACAATCATCTACAGTAGTTTTCGGCAAACTGATTATATATGATTAGGAGAACGTACGTACAAATCTTGGATTAAATTCCGCATCTCTCTGGAATCTTTCATGGAGTGAGAGCGTTAAACATTGGCGATGACGAACTATCTCTCAGATGGTGAGATTATGTTCGGTAGCTCCGTCAGTACGATTCAGACGAAGTAGACTATGCCAAGGCATCGTATTCCGCTATCCCCCTTCTCTCTCACTAACAACAGTCAATAACAGCACTCACGATCACCTATACCTGTTAACAACACTCACAACTCACTTCTACACATACGACCAACATTTAGCTTTACTTTCCGCCTATAAGCAAATCTGCGAGCACATCCACATGCTGAAGCACAGCAGGTGCCTGAAGTCTCCATTACTTATCTGTTTTAAACATCGACAGTTCTGGACCTGCTGATCAGTACTTTGTAGACTGCTGTCTTACCCGCTTGCAATGTACCAGAAACGTGCGGAGCCAAGATCTTGGCCACCCGCATACGGGTAAGACTTAACTCCTTGTTGAGAGAAATACACTAAAGCATCAAAAGTTTCCGGACGCCCCAATGTATGGCGGAACCAACCACTAGATATCACGAGAGGCGGATCTGGCATTACAAAAAGAGGTGGGGAATACTGTGTTGTGAACAGGGAAGCAGTAACAGCGGTATGGGCGTCAGCGGCCAGGAGAGGTCAGTGACCTCGAACGTGGATTAGATATCAGATATCAGCCGAGTACCAAATCCATTACGGATATTTCAGACATTCTAAAGCTGCCCAAGTCGACTGTTGGTCATGTGGCTATGAAGTGGAAACACGAAGGATTCAGTGGTTCAAATGGCACTGAGCACTATGGGACTTAACAGCTGTGGTCATCAGTCCCCTAGAACTTAGAACTACTTAAACCTAACTAACCTAAGGACATCACACACATCCATGCCCGAGGCAGTATTCGAACCTGCGACCGTAGCAGTCGCGCGGTTCCGGACTGCGCGCCTAGAACCGCGAGACCACCGCGGCCGGCACACGAAGGAAGAACCACAACTAAACCAAGATCAGGTAGTGGCCGTCGAGCATTACGGACGGTGGCAGTAAAGATCGCGTGAAACACGCGTGAATTCCCAGCAGTCCAGCTAGCACAATTTCACCAGCTGCGACATAATCGCGAATATAAACAGTGATCCAGGTACTGCCAAATGTCTATTACGTATATTTTATTTTTGACCGTTAAATCACCAAAAAAGTGTTAGATCTATTATCTTTATATATTTGCTTTTAATAATTTTATATAATTAACTGTATTCGTCTTTTATTTTGTCACAATTGGTTTCTATAAGAGTTATCAAAATTTAAAAGTCTGCTACATGTATTTTATCTAATGTTTTTTTTTTTTTAATCAGATTATGGTTCTTACGTAAATTAAGACTACATCTAAGCCCACAGCAGCGACATCTATGAAGCATATAGGCAAACAGATTTCTGGTAGCTACTGCACTTCAGTAGATTTTGTACAGTAAAGCCAGTTGCAAAATGACTGTGAGGTCGATGTAGCCTATTTTACACCATATTTTAGTTCTACGTGACGATGCTTTGCTGAGTGTATTTATACGTTTTGACGATGATATTACGGCTTTATCACGTTAGAACATAGCGCAGAACAGGTACCTTTAACTTGTTTTATCTGTACATTTCCTAGATTGTATGAGAGTACATCGTGATATGAAATGCTTTATTGTTTTGAAAGGTAGACTGCCCAGTAGGTGTACATTTTTTATATTGTAGATCTGACGATGGTCATTACTGACTGAAACCGGTCATCGCCGAAGGACTTTATGTTGTGATCAAAGACTAAAACTAAAAAAAAATATGGCTAGCACAATGTCTGTGCGTAGAAAAATGGTTCAAATGGCTCTGAGCAGTATGGGACTTAACATCTGTGGTCATCAGACCCCTAGAACTTAGAACTACTTAAACCTAACTAACCTAAGGACATCACACACATCCATGCCCGAGGCAGGATTCGAACCTGCGACCGTAACAGTCGCGCGGTTCCGGACTGAAGCACCTAGAACCGCTCGGCCACCGCGACCGGCCTGTGCGTAGAGAGTTAACACGAATGGGCTCCAATGGTCGGCATTTTTCTAATCAGTTCTAAGCGACGCTTAAGGTGGTGTAAGGAGAGTGGTCACTGGACAATGGACGACTGGAAAAGAGTGATTTTGATTGATGCCCTGTGGTACCGAGATAGAAATTTTCAGGTTTGTCGAATACCTGGAGAAAGTTAGCTACCATTATGTGTAGTGATAGCAGTAAAATAGGAGAATGTGGTGTTACGGTATGGCGTTTTTCATAGTTAGGTAATGATGTTGTTCTTGCGAATAAAAAAATGCTAAATGCGGAGTGATATGAAAGCATTTTGCAGCATTGAATAGTGCGTACTGTAAAGCCACATTTTGGATGCTATAATTGATCACCATGACAGTGCTCCATCTCGTAAAGCAGCGTATGTGAGGCAATGCTTTATGGGCAATATTGTATCTGAAATGGATTGCAATGTCCACAGTTCCGGCCTGAAACCGACCGGACACCTTTGCGATGAGTTAGAACATCAGCATTACTCCAGACTCCAACGTCCAATATCAGTAGCTTCGTCTCTTGAAGAAGAATGGGCTGCCATGCCTCCACAGGCATTCAGATACGTCATTGAAAGCGTCACCAGCAGAATTTAAGCCATCTTAAAGGAAAATGGGCCCTCTTAAAGGTGTCTGGATGCTTTTAATAAAATAGTGTTTTAAAACACATCACATCCGCGAAGTATTGCAAAATAAAGTGTGTATATTCTTCATGAACTAAAAACAGTAAGCTTTATGGTCAGTAATACACATTGTCTTGTCACATTAATGTGAGCACAAGTCGAAAGTCTGAATAACTACCTTTTCCAGCGGGAACTGCTGTGAGACGTACAGGTGGAGAGTAGATGAGGATCTGGAAGGTAGCGACAAGAATATCCAGCCACGCCGACTCCAGTGCCGTGACCAGCTGAGCTAAGTTTTTCGGTTGAGAAACCGTGGCGCGAACGGCCCGATCGAGGTGGTCCCACAGATTCTCATTTGGGTTTAAACCCCGGTATGTTGGCCAGGAGAGTACGGTAAACTCATCCTGCTGCTCTTCGAATCACGCACGTACACTGCAAGCCGTGTGACACGTTATATAGTCCTGCTGGTAGCTGCCTCGGATACCAATGAAAGAAGAACTATATGTAGGGGTGGGCATGGTCCTCAAGGACAGATGCATACTTGTGTCTTCCAGGGTGACGAGATCACTCTGGGAATGCTCTCCGGCCTGGAGTCTTCTGACCATTGTTACAGGGTGTTTACGTTCAGACGCCTCACGTCATACAGGCCAAGAGCCATCTGTCCGGTGAAGCGTAAGACGTGTTTCACCTGAAACAGCCACCTGTCGCCACTCAGAGGCGGGCAGATTCCAGCCTTTGTCGCCGATGAAAAGCAAGCAGCATGGCTGAATGAAATAGGCGCTGCTGCGGAGGCTCGTACCCAGCCAGCATCGTTCCCTAAATTTTCGTAGAGGAGACACTGTTGGTAACCTCTTTGTTCATCTGAGCGGTCAGTTGCTCAACAGCTGCACGTCTCTTCGCCTGTTCACATCTGTACAGCCGTCGTTCAACCTTGTCTTCTATGGCCTATAGTATATCTCAATTGCCTTGGCGCCGGTTTTGGATATCACCATTTTGACATGCACGGTATACACCAAGCTAGACAGCAAGTGATAAGTTTGCAAACTTAATAATTTCGGATATCCTTCCACCCATGTCCCGAAACCCAATGATGACACCCTTTTGGACACCAGAGAAATCGCTCCGTTTCCGCATTACGATAACGATTGCACTGTTTCCCGTTCCCCCCGACACGTTTTATGTACCTTCCTTTGCTAGTGCTGGCACCTGTCGTCTGTGTGGTTCTTGCATGTTGACGTCCAATACAAGCTGTGGTCGCATTAATGTGACTTTGCCCTCTATCAGTCACTAAATATTTAGGCGAACATCTGTCTTCAGCACTTTTAGCCGGAGACACTTAAAACAGAAACAACAAAATCTAGTTCGTAAGACTTAATCAGTGAGGCTCTGTGAATGATGTGTCTTCACTTGTGTGATCTGGTATTGCCGTGCAGTTGGGAGGAGTCAGTAATCCCCTCTCGCAGCTGCAAGACCGTCGCAGTTGCGGGACATCGACCCCAGTTTGCCCTCTGCTGCAGTTCTTGCCCTGTCTCGGTCGACTACGAGTTCCTGGTGTGTTACCGCCTGGATCGGTAACTGGTTCTCTACCGGCGCGCCTGTGGCCTTCCCGGAGCATTCTCCCATGCGTCAGCCAAGGCCCCCGCTAGCCGTACTTCCACACATCCTCTATGTCTCGACCTTCAGTAACCTATGTTGTATAACCCTCTTGCACAGGAGGTAGCCTAATCTACAACTACACATGACTTACCTCACCCACGCCTATCTTTGTCATCGTCGTTTAAATTACTGCTTCTGCCGGCAGTTACCACTCCCTACATATCCCTGAATGTCAGGAACTTCGCCTCACATCCTGCATCCACCTACCTTCTCCTAAACGCACCATTTACCACAGTTTTACTTCCCCAGACCTCGGCATAGGCGACAATACCTTGAAAGCTAACTCTGCTGCTAGTATGAACGGAAATAAACATTCTTCACATTAGCTTTGATTACGATACTAGTACTTTGTCGTGCTTCAGCAGATAGCAAAGAGTCTGAAGCAAAGACACTCTGACGCGATCGACAGGCACACTTACGTTACTTTCTTTTCCTTTAAGCTGGTGAGAATGTGTGACGAAAACGTTCAGTTTCGCGGAAACACAAATATAACGTTTTTGAGAGACGCACTTTCCTGGCGATGGCAAGACAGAGAGAACCTATTCAACATGGGCTGCGATGCAAGCTGTAGCAATCGAAATCTTCACTATTCCTATGCACAGTCCAATCATTTAATGTGACCACTACCTATGTTTATACGTCAACTTGCAATGTCACTCAGAGGCGACAGATGGCTGCATCTGCAGTGCAGGGTATATAAAGCGTGTAGGGGGGAAGCGGAAAATAGGGCAGCCATTTATCTCACGTCCAAAAGGTCATGACAATTGGAAGCATTTCCGAAGCGGTAATACGTGATTAAAAATTAAATTCAAAATTATATTTACTGGGGTAAATCTAACCTACTTCTCTCAACACTTCTTAGGTCTAGCAGGAATACCACGGTGGCTAAGTTTGTAAGCTGTTCGCGTGCTGCCGTGCTCAAAATAAACCATCCATAGCAAAATGGTACTATCCAAAACTGGCGCCGAGGGAACTGTGGTGCACCACGGGTCATAGGTGAGAGGGTGAACGACTGTTACAGAGATGTTTATGGGCGGATATACGTGCAGCTGTTTAGCAAATGACCGCTCACACGAATTAAAGCGCTATCAACAGTGCCTAATCAGCGACCGTTCTGTGTATGGGCCTCCACGGCAGGCACCTGGTTCAAGTATACATACTGACTTCGACGGCGACGAAGGCTGGAATTTGCACGCCAGTACCTAAAATGAGGTCCTCTGAGGGGCTAGTGGTGGCCTTTCCAGTTGAATTACGTTTTATGCTCCATCGCCAGACGTCCAGTGCCCTGTACGGCACGAAACGACTGAAAGCTGGCCGAGTGGTTCTAGGCGATTCAGTCTGGAACCGCGCGACCGCTACAGTCGCAGGTTTGTATCCTCCCTCGGGCATGGATGTGTGTGATGTCCTTAGGTTAGTTAGGTTTAAGTAGTTCTAAGTAGTAGGGGACTGATGACTTCAGATATTAAGCCCCATAGAGCTCAGAGCCATTTGAACCATTTTTTTCCGACTGAAAGCAACCAAGGAGAGACTGTTACCACCTGGGGAATTCCTTTTACGGCATTCCCTGGATGGTCTAATCATTTTCGAAGGCATAATGGATCAGCACACGTATGCATTTCTCCTTGGGGACCATGTCCATACCTACATGCAGTTTTTTCATTCCTCGGCACAATGGTACACTACTGGCCATTAAAATTGCTAAACCACGAAGATGTGCTACAGACGCGAAATTTAACCGACAGGAAGAAGATGCTGTGATATGCAAATGATTGGCTTTTCAGAGCATTCACACAAGGTTGGCGCCGGTGGCGACACCTACAACGTGCTGACGTGAGGAAAGTTTCCAATCGATTTCTCATACACAAACAGCAGTTGACCGGCGTTGCCTGGTGAAACGTTGTTGTGATGCCTCGTGTAGGGAGGAGAAACGCCTACCATTACGTTTCCGACGTTGATAAAGGTCGGATTGTAGCCTGTCGCGATTGCGGTTTATCAAAAAATGGTTCAAATGGCTCTGAGCACTATGGGACTTAACTTCTGAGGTCATCAGTCCCCTAGAACTTAGAACTACTTAAACCAAACTAACCTAAGGACATCACACACATCCATGCCCGAGGCAGGATTCGAACCTGCGACCGTAGCGGTCGCTCGGTTCCAGACTGTAGCGCCTAGAACCGCTCGGCCACACCAGCTGCGGTTTATCGTATCGCGACATTGCTGCTCGCTTTGGTCGAGATCAAATGACTGTTAGCAGAATATGGAATCGGTGGGTTCAGGAGGGTAATATAGAACGCCGTGCTGGATCCCAACGGCCTCGTATCACCAGCAATCGAGATGACAGGCATCTTATCCGCATGGCTGTAACGGATCGTGCAGCCATGTCTCGATCCCTGAGTCAACATATCGGGACATTTCCAAGACAACAACCATCTGCACGAACAGTTCGACGATGTTTGCAGCAGCATGGACTACCAGCTCGGAGACCATGGCTGCGGTTACCCTTGACGCTGCATCACAGACAGGAGCGCCTGCGATGGTGTACTCAAAGACGAACCTGGGTGCACGAATGGCAAAACATTTTTTCGGATGAATCCAGGTTCTGTTTACAGCATCGTGATGGTCGCATCCGTGTTTGGCGACATCGCGGTGAACGCACATTGGAAGCGTGTATTCGTCATCGCCATACTGGCGTATCACCCAGCGTGATGGTATTGGATGCCATTTGTTACACGTCTCGGTCACCTCTTGTTCGCATTG
Source organism: Schistocerca americana (assembly GCF_021461395.2). NCBI lineage: Eukaryota > Metazoa > Arthropoda > Insecta > Orthoptera > Acrididae > Schistocerca > Schistocerca americana. The sequence goes on along the minus strand of NC_060124.1, from coordinate 367,828,029 downwards.
ACAGCACATTGAACAGTGGACGTTACATTTCAGATGTGTTACGACCCGTGGCTCTACCCTTCATTCGATCCCTGAGAAACCCTACATTTCAGCAGAATAATGCACGATCGCATGTTGCAGGTCCTGTACGGGCCTTTCTGGATACAGAAAATGGTCGAATGCTGCCCTGGCGAGCACATTCTCCAGATCTCTCACCAACTGAAAACGTCTGGTCAATGGTGGCCGAGCAACTGGCTCGTCACAAAACGCCATTCACTACTCTTGATGAACTGTGGTATCGTGTTGAAGCTGCACGGGCAGCTGTACCTGTACACGCCATCCAAGCTCTGTTTGACTCAATGCCCAGACGTATCAAGGTCGTTATTACGGCCAGAGGTGGTTGTTCTGGGTACTGATTCCTCAGGATCTATGCACCCAAACTGCGTGAGAATGTAATCACATGTCAGTTCTAGTATAATATATTTTTCCCATGAATACCCGTTTATCATCTGCATTTCTTCTTGGTGTAGCAATTTTAATGGCCAGTACTGTAAAATCACAGAAATAGACGTGGCTTTGGCATGGTGCATGACATCCACCTGCCATAGTCGGATCCCTACCTACTAACCTATGAGAAAGGAATGGTGTGGATATTTGACCCATTGTGTCACGACTGATATACATTTCAGGATAAGCAAACAGAGACAACCTCACTCTAATTTAAACTGATTGGCAAGATTTGATCAGTACAATCTGCATACTCAGCGGATAAATAAGAACTAGCAGAGCGAGAAATTACGTCGATTTATCCGTCTATATAAATCTTTGACTCAATTCTGTATCTCGGTGACAGTAAGATTGCACATGTGGCATAAAAATCACCATTTGGCCCTGATCATGGAGGGAGGAGGTTCATTTAATCAAAACATTGGAAAACCTAAGCATTTGAAGTCTTTATAAAATAATAACTGCAATATTAAACTAATGCTGAAAAGCTACCACAGATATCGTTTCATTACTATAGCTTTTGGTATAAACTGCATGATAATACTGCTACATTCTTTTTAATGCGTTTATCTATGCAGCACACCAACAACGTGTTGAGGAAGAATAGGGATAATTGGTTCAATTATTAAACGGTGCACGCTCTTCCTCTTTCTCCTTATATAGCTTCATTTTCTTAATGTGTGCATGGTATGATGTGAGTCATAATCTTGCATCCTTGCATGAGACATCGATAAATGCAAGTGTAACCCCGTGTAGTTGCCACTCCAGGTCCCTGGGGAAATATGCAACGAGAACAGGCATGTCTGGGATACAGAAGATACTGAAAGGTGTTGTAGCATAGTTGGTCGCAGAAGTGATTCATTTTGCCCAACATGGAGCTGAAGGTGGACGCTGCATCAATGTGTCCGCCATGATAGGTATTATGTCTTTGCCTTGTAAGTGAAGTCACTCCATCAGAGCGTCTCGTTCACGTCACAGTTTACGGTATAAGAATGATTATTCAGTCCTGAAAGCGATTAATCCGTTTTCTTTCAAGTCTGTTAACACACTCAGAAATTTTTATATTTCTGGGAAAATCAATACAGAGAGCATAGTCTGATGGGAAGTCTTTTGTTCAGGCTTTGAATAATCAGTAAGCATGAACATTTCTCCAAGCCTTAAGCCTTATTACTGCTGATATTATCTTTATTTGGTTACAGGTGCACCGTTCTTATTTCTGCAGGAATTTTTTTAAGATCGATTGATGACTTTTTTGTGAGTAACGTACCAGGCATTGCCTTCCAGGGGTCATGTCTTCCAGGGGTCATCGTTTATGGCCACACAAACTATCACCCTTCCTCGGGCGTTTGGTAACGATTAATGTGCCCTTGTTCGTGTATTCTCCATAAAAATATTATCGGGGGAACGTTCTTGCATTGAAGAATAATTTCACTGTCAGTAGCCTATTTGGTACTGCTTTCCATGTCCCACGTGGTCATGGCTGCATAAAAAATGAGCTCTCATCGTTGATGAATGACTCTCATCTTAGGCAACATTTGTGCGCTAATATAAATTGAGAAATAATATTTGCATGTGAACTTTGTCTGAACAAAGACCTGTTAAATGCTAAGTAATATATACCGTCCTCTCCCAAAAGTCACCTGGGTATGATTACACTTTCAATAGGCTTCCGCCGTTCTTAAATAGCTTTCAGATCAGGTTGTGTACGTGTGTTAATGCGAATTTGATAAGAATGCTTTTGTGTAACTTATATGCCATTTATCTACTATGTTTGTACGTGGTCACAACTACATAGCCGGCCGGGGTGGCCGAGCGGTTCTAGGCGCTACAGTCTGGAACCGCGCGACCGTTGCGATCGCAGGTTCGAATCCTGCCTCGGGCATGGATGTGTGTGATGTCCTTAGGTTAGTTAGGTTTAAGTAATTCTAAGTTCTAGGGGACTAATAACCTCAGAAGTTCTGTCTCATAGTGCTCAGCGCCATTTGAACCATTTGAACAACTGTATAGACAATGAAGTTCATCAGCTTTTGGCCTGTGTGCTGGTGCGCATTTTGTTACGCTAAAATACCGACCAGCTCCCAATCTTTTTGTTGTTACAGCCATTCGCCCAACTTCTGCAACCACTACGCGGGCGTGCACCGTTTGTAAATGTTCAGTGTGTGTTCTGCTCACCCACGACAGCTGCTAGGCGCATGGTGCCCCAGATGATTATTTCTAAGAGTTTGAGAGTGGATGTATTACGACCCAGCTATAAACTCAGCCAGTTAGTTACTGACCTCACTTCCCTCCCATATCCAGCGCACTATATTAACATTAGACTTACGTTGACATTTCTTACCTCCTGATTTGATATACACTCCTGGAAATTGAAATAAGAACACCGTGAATTCATTGTTCCAGGAAGGGGAAACTTTATTGACACATTCCTGGGGTCAGATACATCACATGATCACACTGACAGAACCACAGGCACATAGACACAGGCAACAGAGCATGCACAATGTCGGCACTAGTACAGTGTATATCCACCTTTCGCAGCAATGCAGGCTGCTATTCTCCCATGGAGACGATCGTAGAGATGCTGGATGTAGTCCTGTGGAACGGCTTGCCATGCCATTTCCACCTGGCGCCTCAGTTGGACCAGCGTTCGTGCTGGACGTGCAGACCGCGTGAGACGACGCTTCATCCAGTCCCAAACATGCTCAATGGGGGACAGATCCGGAGATCTTGCTGGCCAGGCGGTACGTCCACCCGGCCTCCCGCATGCCCACTATACGCCCTCGCCCAAAGTCCGTCAACTGCACATACGGTTCACGTCCACGCTGTCGCGGCATGCTACCAGTGTTAAAGACTGCGATGGAGCTCCGTATGCCACTGCAAACTGGCTGACACTGACGGCGGCGGTGCACAAATGCTGCGCAGCTAGCGCCATTCGACGGTCAACACCGCGGTTCCTGGTGTGTCCGCTGTGCCGTGTGTGTGGTCATTGCTTGTACAGCCCTCTCGCAGTGTCCGGAGCAAGTATGGTGTGTCTGACACACCGGTGTCAATGTGTTCTTTTTTCCATTTCCAGGAGTGTATATTGTAACATTAGAGCAGGTCTTGTTACTACTGTAAGTAGGCTGTTTAGGTTTTTATATTGGTAACGACATGTAGCGCTCTATATGAAAATCACAGACTGTGCTGTGTGCAGTCTGAGGCTAGTCGGCATTGTTGCAATATTCGCCATTGTAGCGTTGGGCAGTTGGCTGTTAACAGCGCGTAGCGTTGTGCAGTTAGAGGTGAGCCGCCAGCAGTGGTGGATGTGGGGAGTGAGATGGAGGAGTTTTGAGAGCAGATGATCTGGACAGAGACAATAAATTTGTAAGACTGGATATCATGAACTGATATACAGGGTGAGTCACCTAACATTACCGCTGGATATATTTCGTAAACCACATCAAATTCTGACGAATCGATTCCACAGACCGAACGTGAGGAGAGGGGCTAGTGTAATTGTTTAATACAAACCATAAAAAAATGCACGGAAGTATGTTTTGTAACACAAACCTACGTTTTTTAAATGGAACCTCGTTAGTTTTGTTAGCACATCTGAACATATAAACAAATACGTAACCAGTGCCGTTTGTTGCATTGTAAAATGTTAATTACATCCGGAGATATTGTAACCTAAAGTTGACGCTTGAGTACCACTCCTCCGCTGTTCGATCGTGTGTATCGGAGAGCACCGAATTACGTAGGGATCCAAAGGGAACGGTGATGGACCTTAGGTACAGAAGAGACTGAAACAGCACGTTACGTCCACATGCTTAACACCTTTTTATTCGTCTTTTTCACTGACGCACATGTACATTACCATGAGGGGTGAGGTACACGTACACACGTGGTTTCCGTTTTCAATTACGGAGTGGAATAGAGTGTGTCCCGACATGTCGGGCCAATAGATATTCAATGTGGTGGCCATCATTTGCTGCATACAATTTGCAATCTCTGGCGTAATGAATGTCGTACACGCCGCAGTACATCTGGTGTAATGTCGCCGCAGGCTGCCACAATACGCTGTTTCATATCCTCTGGGGTTGTAGGCACATCACGGTACACATTCTCCTTTAACGTACCCCACAGAAAGAAGTCCAGAGGTGTAAGATCAGGAGAAGGGCTGGCCAATTTATGCGTTTCATAGGACGTGAAGATTTAACTACTGAGTAACATAAAATCGAATCGAAATGTCAAAAAGTCTGTAATGACGTAAAAACCAAAATTTGTGAGCATTTCCAACCTATTTTTTTGCGTCATGAAAATGCATTACAGAATCACGAAGCAGCCATAAAGGAACTGCGAACTATTGCTCATGAAAATCACGACATCTTGCAAGCTAAAATTGACTCAGCTTTATCTACCGATTCGGTTATGCAACTTGCAAAAACTGAGGAAAACTTAAAGGACACAGTAGATACGATTTCAACACTAATGGACATTCTGAAACTTGGTTCAGAAAAACACACTGAGGAAATAAGTGCACTATCGGAGAAAGTAGCCGAACTTTCGGATCAGTTCACTAACTTATCTACAAAGGTGGATGATGATCTGAGTGACACAAGACCTGTAGCCTTCACTGACACAGAAGAGTATGAACAAATTAAGAAATTCAAACAAAATCAGAATCAAATTAATATGCAACACAAAAGAGAAATCCGGGAAGTACAAGATCAGTTGGCACAAGTAATACAAGAATTACATATTTCAGAGGACACTCGCGCTCCAATACGGGAAGAGGGACATAGAAATACAGAACAGCCACTAAATAATAACACAGCGCATTTCGGAAATTATGAAGGAAATTGGCAAGGTGCACCGAATTTTGAACTGGAACCTCCGAAACGACGTAACAATGACCGACATGCGACTCGCCGACATGATGATTTTGACTATAAGCTGTTCATTACTACACGTAAATACAAAACATTTAAGAATTCTAGCAATGACATTCATCCAGAAGCGTGGCTCTATCAAGTCTCTCGTTGTTTTCCTCCCAACTGGTCTTTAGAGCACAGATTAGAATTTATGTGTGGCTGTTTAGAGAATGAACCAGCTGTAAGAATGCGATCGGTCATTCGCGATTGCCACAGTGAAGGAGAATTTTATCATGCCTTCCTCTCAGCATATTGGTCTCAAGCTACACAAGATGTAGTAAAACATAGCAGCATAATGATGAAACATTTCGAACAATCTGAATTTTCCAGTCTTGTGAAATATTTTGAAGACATGTTGCGAAGCTTTTCAGGGATTGTTACAAGAATTGGAAATTGACACTGACAGTAGCGGAACGCGAAGACAGGAGCACAACAATTACAGGTCACATCCGTCACAATTCTGCGATGACAGAAATAATAAATGGACACGACAAGGTTATTCTTACAATGTAAATCGTGACCAAAACAGACACCACCCATATGACAACGGTTTGCAGAGTAGTAATAATTACAGGGAAAGAGCACCTCTCCGCGGTAATGACTGTCACAGAGACAATCAGAGAAATAGACAATATGGGAACCAAAATAATTATTGTCAAGGGACACAGAATAACTTCTGACGCAACGGTCCAGCGTGCAGTTACGATTCAGGGAGAAATTCTCCACCAAGTGACCGACAAGAAAGAAACTATGGAATCTACCGACATGACGACAGACGATATGATCGTAACGACAGACCTGAATTGCATCAGAACTGGCGGGATTCAAACAGGGCAGGGCCCTCTCGACAAGGTGAATTTGTAGAAGTTAGGTCTCCAAATCCCAATAACGACGCTCGCCAACAAAGAGACAATAGGCAATGACTCATACCGCTGGCAGCCACAAAATGTACTAATGAAACTGACGACGCAGCTGCCGTAGCTAGTAATTACGTAAAAATGGAAGACATTGGAAAGATCTTACTCCAGGAACACGACGTAAAACATAACAACATTGCATATCCTATGATTCACATTACAGTAAATTACGTAAAATTTACGGGAGTACGTGACTCTGGCAGTCCCATTTCAGTAATTAGTGAAACAGCCTCTAGCAAATGCAACAAATCGAACGATTACGTAAGATTTGATTACAAGGTGCAATCTTTGGAAAAAGTGTAGATGTACGCCAACAAAACTACTTAGAATTCTTTTGTCAAAGCCACAGCTTCTCTATGAACTTTCTTATTGTCCCATTATTGTCGACGGAAATTATATTGGAAGTAGACTTTTTGAATGAATACAAAGCAATCTTAAACTTTCACGATGCTGAAATAAGTTAAGAGAAAGAAGGTAAGTCAATAGCTTTGAAATTTGAAGATTGGCTCTCAAACCATGACGAGGAAATGAATCGGCTTTGCCTTCTGTTAGACAACAGTTCGGAATTTTCTACGGAACTAGACACTAACAATCACTCTGCAAGTACTGACAGGGATGATAACGACGACATATTTGAAACTAATGAGTTAATTCAGAATAAAATCCAAACTATTGAGAATTGTAATGATACTGATAGGCAGAACCTTTTTGAGATTTTACAAGTACATTCCACAGCTTTTACTCACAAAACAGGAACAATCAAGGGATTTCAATACCAATTTCGTGTTCTTGAGCATACTAAATTTTGTGTTAGACCATACGTAATTCCAGCACATTATAGGGATTGTGTTAGAACAGAAATACAATCTGTGCTTGACGAGGGCATTATTGAGCCTGCAGTAAGCTCATACAACAATCCATTACATGTTGTTGAGAAGAAAAATGGATCGACCAGACTTGTCTTAGATTCGAGACAAATCAATACTATCATTATTCCTGAAACAGCACCGAGCGAGGTGGCGCAGTGGTTAGACACTGGACTCGCATTCGGAAGGACGACGGTTCAATCCCGCGTCCGGCCATCCTGATTTAGGTTTTCCGTTATTTCCCTAAATCACCCCAGGCAAATGCCGGGATGGTTCCTCTGAAAGGGCACGGCCGACTTCCTTCCCCATCCTTCCCTATTCCGATGATACCGATGACCACGCTGTCTGGTCTCCTTCCCCAAACCAACCAACCAACCTGAAACAGACAGGCCGCAAACGATGGAAGAACTTCTTCAAAATTTTAATGGTGTAAATGTGTTGTCTTCTATTGATCTCAGATCCAGCTTTTATCAGATCGAACCTCATCCAGAATGTAGAAAATACACAGCTTTTCTTTGTTTCGGCGCTTGTTATCATTTTCAGAAACTTCCTTTTGGTTTGAACATTACTTCAGCAGCGTTCACTCGCGGACTAAATTCCATATTACCTGATTTCTTAAAACGTCACATCACCTTATATGTGGATGATAATCTAATAGCAGAAGCCTCATGGGAACAACATAATCACATCCTCAACAGTTTGTTACGTATTTTTGCAGAATCTGGAATTACAGTTAACTTGGAAAAGTCTGAATTTGGTAGGTCAAAGGTGAGGTTTTTGGGACATATTATTTCTTCTGAAGGCATTCAGCCGGATCCTGAAAAGTTAGAAGCAATCAGACCCATTCCAGTTCCATCCACAAAAAAACAAGTCCGCAGTTTTCTAGGTCTCGTAAATTTTTACCGTCGTTTTCTGAATATGCAAATTCTAGTTACACCAAAACTTTGTTCTCTCACTGGAAAAACTGGGACGAACAAGCACAGTTGGAATTCAATTCTTTGAAAGAATCGCTACTTAACGCGCCAATACTAGCTCATCCAGATCTGTCACAAGATTTCTGCCTTAGCACGGATTCTTCTAAAGTCGGTCTTGGTGCCCATTTATTTCAAGAAGCCACAGAAAATGACACTACTGTTCAGTTTACCATTACTTTTGCTAGCTGAGTGCTAACAAAATCTGAAAAAAATTATTCCGTTACTGAATTAGAAGCTTTAGCTATCGTTTGGGCATTTAATAAATTCCATTTCTTTCTTTCTGGCAAGCACGTAAAAGTATACAGTGATCATCGTGCATTACAATTTCTTATGTCTTCAAAATTAAATCATGACAGGTTAAAACGTTGGGCATTGTTTCTGCAAGAATTCCGCTTTGCAATAGTCTACATTCCCGGCAAGGAGAACATTGTTGCGGACGCACTGTCACGCGCACCGGCTGGGCTTGAGAAAAGTAACACAGAAGGCTACCTCGAGAAAAATTTCAGTATTCTTTACATGTAGAAAGTCGCATCTTTAAAGGACATTGCTCATGAACAAGATAAAGATCCGATTTGGAAAGACATCAAAAGTAAATGGCATGAAAAGATGCACACTCAGATTCGGCATTATTATCTGGTTAGAAACAACATACTCTTCAAACGCTGCATTGTTGATGACAAGCTATGGGTACTTTTCATTCCAGACGATTTTGTTAATAAGCTCATTTCAGCTACGCACATTTTGGTCCACGAAAATGTTATCATATTCTTCGAACGACTTGTTATTTTAACAATATGGAAAAGAGAATTCGAAGAGTCTTGTCTATTTGTAAACTTTGTCAAAAGGCGAAACCATCTACTATCTCACATCGTGCTCCATTGTTTCCTATCATTCCTTCTAAATTAAAAGAATTTGCTGCTGTTGATCTCTTGGGACTCCTTGTCAGAATATCGAATGGATTTTCGTACGTTCTAGTCGCTGTTGAACTTACTTCAAAATTTGTTTCTTTCACTCCGTTACGTAAAGCCACTGGACGGTCTGTATCCAACGCCTTTGTTAAAAATTTCTTACGTGAAGTTGGACACGTTAGTAAAGTCATTTCAGATAACGGACCGCAATTCAGATCTGCTGTTTGGTCACGCATGCTTCGGAATCATAAAATCAAACCTGTTTTTATTTCATTGTACTCAACACATTGTAACCCATCTGAACGGATTATGAAAGAAATCAATAAGCTTTGCAGACTTCATTGTCACAGAAAGCATCAGCATTGGGACAGATATTTACACGTATTTCAAAATGTGCTGAATGAAATGCCTCATGAATCCACTGCTTTACCACCTACTCTTGTACTGAAGAATGAAGAACCACCGAACAGAATCAGAGAGCTTGTACCTTTCTCAAATACACGTAAACTTCGACACAAAGACATAACTGATTTGGCTATTAAAAATATAAAATCTGCAGCAGACAAAAGGAGAAAACTACACGGTAAAGCAAATGTAAAGAAATTATATACTGGTCAGAAAGTTCTCATTAAAGCTCATTCATTGTCACATAAGAAGAAACACTTGAGTCACAAATTCTTTCTAGTTTACAATGGACCTTACAGAATCCGACGTATACCACATGATAACTGCGTTGAAGTTGAAACTCTGTGTATTAGGAATAGTAAAGGTTTACACCACATTTCGCATGTAAAACCGTTTATTGAAAGATAATCTGCTTTTTAACTTTGTCTTTGCCATAAAACTTTTCACTTCACATTTCTAGTATGCTTTGTCAGACTTCAGAAACTGTTACCATGCAACAATATTTGAAGTTAAATATCCAGTCAAGAACCAAGAGAACTTATTTAAATAGAAATTACGAATGCATTGTTATAGTGAGCAGACGACACAGTGTTGTTATTTGTACATTCTTGCTTGTTAATTGCACGATTACATAACGACTATAAGGCTTACATACTTAGAACATATACTGCTAATGAGATTTTTGTTGTGTCACCGCCAGACACCACACTTGCTAGGTGGTAGTTTTAAATCCGCCGCGGTCCATTAGTACATTGTATGTGTCGCCACTGTGTGATCGCAGACCGAGCGCCACCACAAGGCAGGTCTCGAGATACGGGATAGCACTCGCCCCAGTTGTACGGACGACTTTGCTAGCGACTACATGGACGAAGCATTGCTCAATAGCCGAGCCAATAGTTGGAATAGCCTTCAGCTAAGTCAATGGCTACGACCTAGCAAGGCGCCATTAGTAACATTGCATGTATCTAAAGAGTCTCACTTGTATCGCCACAATCTCCAGATGTACCAAAAGGATGGAGTAAAGTTAGGTATTCCAGAAGCTACGTACTTTTCTTTATAGCATTCATTACGTATCCTGTTTCAGACCTCACGCCATCCTGCTTTAGCTTAGCGCGTGCCCTTCGGCTTCCTCTCATTGTGTCTAGGCTGTCTTGTCTAGACACAACAATTTTAATGCAACATTTTGGTTTAGTTGAAAAGACATTCTTTATTTGAAGTACTTTCTGTGAGATTAAAGATGACTTAGTATTTGGTTTCTTTGACAGCTACACGATTATATCACGACGCTACTAATGTGTGACACAATTTACATTGTTGCTTTTGCGGTGAATCTGTTTTATATCTGCACAGTTTTTGTGTATTATTCTGGAAACTAAAACATGTTTTAGTAGTAACTTTTGTGGTATAGATACAATGAGACAGCCTTTTCCGTAGCACAACAATACGTTACAGCACAGTACTTTCTTCATCACGGCAATAAGCGTAATAACTAAGATATCTATAAGCAAAGCATTTCACTTTTGTTTATCATGAGGTAAGTACATTGACTTCTGCAGAACTTAGCTTTCGGAGGACGATAACTACGACACATCCACAGAGATTATCTTACAACAAGACGCACAGTTTAGCGCTACAGGACAGGCATTTGAGTGATTAATTTTGTACTTAAAACATTTCTTTTTAAAGATTTTTGAATGACAAAGAAAGTTTTCCGTGATGCATTTCATTCCATTGCTGTAATCTGTAACACCTGAGGGTATAATTATATTAATCCTCAGGGCGGTACACGCCTACATTGTGTACCATGTGTTTGGCAAGCACAAGGAGCCCTAGCTAATGTGGTATTTGCTTATACAACTTTACACATCAGTACCATATTTCTCTAACACAGAATTACACAGCTATCTGATCATTTACCTGAGAGATAAACATTATTTCTACTATGTCAGAGACACATGTTTACGCAATTACACAGTTGGATAACTTCATACTTATGAAATTGTATTTTGTCTGTACTTTGTGAACTGTTCATCTTTTTTCGGAACCATTGTGATACTATGAGAACTTTGAATGATGTGTTTGGTATGGGATCATGATTTTTAAAGTACGTTTGAGATAGGTGACATTATTGAAATGAACAGAGAATTTTTTTTTAGGTTTCGAAATTATTGCAGAAAGCTACGACGTTTTTGAGATTTGACTGAGGTGTTATGATGTTATTATTATGACGACGATGTGTATTATGCTGTTGAGGAATGTTTATTATGATATGTATTTATTATGATGAAATATTGAAGAAGTGTCAACGAATATGTATATGTGTAATAAGGTAAGGAATAATGAGTAGTGGTTAGGGACTCTGACTTGTGAAAAAGGATGTTGGAAACCAAGAATTGTACTTTAAGAGTTATGAAATGTGTGTAAATGTATGAATGTATCACAATGCCGGCAAAAACTTTTTGGTCACTGTTATATTTATAGGATTTTGTTTCTACACATTTGTAATGCAATTTTTCTCAACCTGTGAAATTTTTATATGAGACTGTCTCTGTAGTGCAAATTGCTGTCGTAAATATTTCGGTAAGAAAGCCAAGTGACCTTGACGTAATGCATCATGAGCGGCCAGCTGTGCCAGCCACCTGGAGAAACAGCCATTAGGTGGAGAAAAAAAGAGGCCATTATCCTCGCTATTGACATTTCTTTGTTGAAAGCATCGCAAATACGACACGCTCAACCTTGAAAACATATAATTACACTCTGGAGCTCTTAATTTATGATATTTACTAAAATGCCTAATGAAATGATGAGAAACATTTTACATCTATTGTCTTTCTAGTTGAGAGATTGCTCATTTTGTTTAATCTATTTTCTAGCTGCACTGCAGCATTGGTTAAAATAAAATTTAATAGATGTACTAATATAGATATTTTATGCCTACAGATTGTGATGTTACAAAATAGAAGTGATGTTGTTATTCAATGGAAAGTTGGAAATTGAGATTTAGCTTACTGTTTTATCAATCACAGTTGGCGTAAGAATCATGGATTGACCATTGTCATAAAATATTGCATTATGAGATGTGATTAGTTTTTACTTGCAGTTTCGCGTGGCTTGAGGCAGTCACAACTAGCGTGCTGTTGAACAAGAAATTGCGTTATCGTCTTTCTAATTACTTCATGATCGTAGATACGATCATACCCGGTTGTGAAGTTATTGTTATGACAAAAAAATTTCCTAAGGGACCAGAAAGTTCTTAAGGGCGCAAAAACAACTGTAACATCACACAAAAGAGAAATTCAATATTAAAGCTGATGCAAGAAGACGATAAAACAGTTTTCTTTTTATCAATGTAACACGCACATTGGACTGCTGATCTTGGAGTCTGTAATATTAGCAAAATGCATAATTAAAATGAAAATAATACTGAGGAGATAATAGAAATGAGCACTGCTAAATGATTCAGTATTCCCAGAACAAATATTTATTATAACTAAAACATATATCGTACCTTAAGCTTAATACTACAATGACGGTAGATTTTTATGTCCATATCATGTCCATTTAGCGCTCTTTTATATAGCCATTGTCTTCTTTGAGTCGCTCGTGCGTCGTCACGGTAAGTTATAACAGTTCTTTACACTTCACTTAACTCAGACATACACGTTTTTATACATTTAGTAAAAATTAGATCAGACTGCCACAAATCTGCGTCCGTCTTACTTCAGAAAAACAGTACAAGTCTTTTTAGCGCTCAAGGCTTCATTTGTTCTCCAGCGAACAAAATAGTGAAGGATCGCATATCCATCTGTACTTTTCTGTTTATATTGCCGCCCAAAGACGACGAATTACATTATCTAGAAAATTCCACCGTCGCCATGCGACGCCTTATTATATATTAATAATTCTTTATAAACAAGTATTTGCCTTCTGGCTGAATTTGCTGTTTTAATTAAGCCAAAAATAGCGAATATCACATTGCCTCCCATGAGGAGAGAGGGAATGCCGAAGGATTACCTCGATCCTCATGTCCTCATGAGATATTCGTGATTTTTGGTGTGACATTTACATAACGTTACTGGCGTACAAAGTACATAAATTGAAATCACATTTATAAACATATATCAGATATTTATCATTTTTCAAAATAAAGTTTTTCATTCTTTGTTCATCAGTCACTTCATTCCATAATACCAAGATTAACATTTATGTGCATATTTAAGTTTGGTCCATATTTGCTTATAACAATAAGTGAACGTTCATTTCGCACTTCAGGGGATAGAATTCAGGAATTACTTTCTCTTGAGCTTAACAACTAATACATGAGTACAGTGAGTGCTTATTTTCACTAAACTAGAGTGGACAATGTTCGAGCATCTGTTGACTCCTTGTGGTTCAATTACAGTTTGATAACGTAGCACTACACTTCGTGATGCTTTCACTTTCTGTGTTAGCTGTCTACGGCGTTCATTATGCAGTACATCTGTCCTTTCCACTGTGGTGCCAGGAATTCAAGTGGCTTCCCGGGTTTTTATTTACAATATGAAACAGAAGAAGTGGAAAATTATTAGTATGACTTACAAGCTACTGGATACATTTGTTAAGGATCGGAACTGGTCTGGAGTTTAGGGTCTTCCTATAGTGCACATTCATTTTCTTTGTCCATCAAGAGACAGGATTATAATTCATTTTAGCAGTGTTCAGGAGTGCCGGTATTAATGGCTTTAAGGCCTGAGTAATCTAACAATCTACTTCTCACTCATCTTAACTTCAACTCAAGAAAATTGCTTAATTTACATATGAAAATGTAGTCACACAAGTGTACAAATGTCTTTCCTCCAGTATGTACGATTGAAGTCATGGCGGTTAGCAGTTTAAAGTTTGGATTGTTTCGTCACCCACACGTCAGCCACTCACAGCGGCTGCACAGTGTTGCGTGAGCTCCAACACTCAGTATCAATTCGCGCTCAGGCTGCTGGTCGTCGATTGCTCCCTTTTTTTTTTTTTGTGAACTTCGTATCACACGAGTGCATCGATACAAACACCTCGCGCGCGTTTCCCATCGGAGGAGCCGGACACTGAAGTTGCCTCCATACTTCTCTGTCAACTGCCTCCTATGAGGCTCACAGGTAAGTGACGACGAATGTTTTAGCTGTCGCTGCACTTAGAACAACACTGAACTTTGCGTTGCACCTGTTGTCGTAGCCTTGACTTCTTTTTTTACACTTGCAGTACAACACTACCACTAGTATACAGTGAACAGTTATTTTTATTATGCACGTCGCACTTTAGCGTGCATCTTCACACAGCATTCGTGCTTAGTTCCTTCGCCGATGGAGTTCATTTACAAAACAATCAATTTTGCACGTTTCCTCCACTGGTATAGAAAGACTTATATTCTACTATTTACAAAATATCACTTACGAGCTAATATTTACAATTAATGGTCACTCCTTTTGTTAAGTCCAGTGAACAACTGCTCTATGAATGGACTCTTTATATCTCAAGATTTGCTTTCACTAGTGAACCTAAAAATATTCTTTCAAACTTTCTTTTAAGTGCTCATCTCCTCATTATGAAAACTACAGGTTTCGCAACACTCGTTGCATTTATTCTTTAGTGCACCCAAGATCATTTTCTACTGCCACGCAGCATATCTACTACTTAACGAGTACACATTTAACGCTGAATCTTTTTTTTTTTTGTGCTTTCCTTTGTGCTTGCCAAATTTTTTTTATATTTGAGGGCAGACTGGATAGCAATAGTTCTCCCTCTTCGCTTCATGCACTCAGCAATCGTTCTCTGTTAAAAAAAATAGGGTAACGCGTGTCTACTATTTTTTTTTATGAATGGAATTACCGACAGTTCACTGGGTTTACGCAACCGGTCCATAACAAACATTACCAAAGCTAGCGAAGTTCATCACGCTACGTGTCTCATTTCTCATAAGCACTGCTTTGCTTCGAAGCACACGTGCCTTTTACAAGTCGACCCTTGGTCTGGGTTAATGAACCAGGATCAAAAGGAACGGGCACAAGGAAAATGGATTTCATAAGAGGAGTGTCTTAGGAGACATTTTTACAATAAAATCTGCATGTAAATAAAATTATCTTAATAAACATAGGCACATATATAAACTTCAACCGCCGGCCGAAGTGGCCGTGCGGTTAAAGGCGCTGCAGTCTGGAACCGCAAGACCGCTACGGTCGCAGGTTCGAATCCTGCCTCGGGCATGGATGTTTGTGATGTCCTTAGGTTAGTTAGGTTTAACTAGTTCTAAGTTCTAGGGGACTAATAACCTCAGCAGTTGAGTCCCATAGTGCTCAGAGCCATTTGAACCATTTTTTAAACTTCAACCTCCTTCCTTACAGCATGCTTTGCTACTTCTACGTCTTACTCAGGTTACAGTCAATATTAAGTTTAAATATCACTGCATTGCTTGTTCTTTAGATTAGCCTTCAATTAGGGTATTGAATGGTCGCTAGATTACACTACAGATCTTCTGAAGATCTTTACTTGGACTTATTTATGATACAGGTGGCTTGCTGTGTGGTTATTTAGTACCTCGATTCTACTGAAATCAATTCGTCAGCTAACATTCCTCATATACTCTTTACATTGGGCTCAGATCACAGGGAAATAGTTTACTTTCATAGCAATTAGTGGCCTCGTGGAGTACTTACGCTACATTATTGATGCTTCATGGTTTGCCTCTATTTGTACTGTATTTCACCTAACTTAGTTTACTACAGCTTAAGATTCAGTAAACAGTAATTTTATGATCTACTTCCAAAAAAAAAAAAAAAAACGAGGGAGCACAAAAAGACATTTCCCTTCACAGGAATTGCATACATAATTTTTGTCAATGACTGGTAACTTTTTAGTAGTGTAAGTTAAGGTGATGCATCACTCTAGTATTAAGTTGTGACTTAGGTATTAGACATGGCCATTTTTGCTGTAATATTATTTCTGCTTGAACTTTGTCATGTTCAGGTATAAGTTATTGCATTTGCTGCTGCTGTTTGTCAGGCATAGTTCTACTGAATTTTACATTGTATTAAGCTAGTTTTACTACTGATTTATTTTTCTTGTTGCTGCTCATTGCCTCATATTAGTTGTATTTGCTTTGCTAATTTCTATAATGCTGCTTGCTCTGCCAATTTGCATTTTTTTGTCATTGCTGCTTGTGTTAATTGTTTTGTGCTGCTGCATTGCCTCGTCCCTTAGTTTATGCATCTGAGCTCAGTAGATTTAAGTCAGCTTAAGATGGGGTAGACTATATAAGAGAATGAGTTGCGATGAATTGGAAGAAATGCATTGAGAAGTTATACGAAAAAAGTACAGAAAGCAGGTATAGATAGGACTTTTTGGAAATAATGAAGAACGAAGGGAGATCTCCGAGAAGTAAAGAAAGTTTTGTTTGCAAAATACTGCAGTAAAACAAACCCTGTCATTTCCTTGTGTTATCCCACTATGTGTTTGTGTACCCTTGGGTATTTGTGTTCTTCCTGTCTTTATGTGTTTATCTGATGAGAGTTAAGTTGTAGAATTTTTCTGATAATATGTTATTTACTTTGTAAAGATGTTTAGACATTATTTATCTGTTCTGTTTTGTTGCTCATGTGTCAAGTTATGTTTCAAAAGTTATTCTGATCTTTTATGTATGTACTTATGTCATAATTCCTGTAACACTATTGTATCTGTTTATTTCTATTCTTTTGTTAAGCTTGTACTACTACAAATGTTATCTGTTTTGCTATGTTCTTTAATGATGTATTTTGTACCTTTGTAATAGTATTCTTATGTTGTAAATATATAATTGTATGGACACCAGTTCTTCAAATTAAGTATCGTTTCACTGCACACGTTTCTGTTGGTCATAATATATGCACAGTATGTGAGAAGTTGGGACTGTTAGTGCTTGCACATGTGCTAATAATTCAGCAAGGGACCGGATAACAGCATTGCTGGTTCTAAGGACATTTCAAAAAAATTTTTTGTGAGTGCATAAGTGGTGGTTCATGGACTTGCTATATTGTCCACAAGACTCTGCAATGGTGATTGTGCACCTGCACAGTCGCAATGGATGGCTGCTGGCTGTCTCTACAAGGACTGAAGTGAGTCTGCACCTTTGATGATCCACCAATACCATTATTTCTACAAGGACTGCAGTGGGTCTGCACCTCTGGTGGCCCATCAATACCATACTCTCTACCAAGACTATAGTGGGCCTGCTCTGTGATGACCTACCTACCAATATTCTTCAACTTCGACTGACTCTGCTGTGGGTTTGCTCTGTTGTGTACCATTACCTGTCTGCATGTCAAGAGTCAGCACTGTCTTTCCGTTGGAAGGACAACACTACTTCTTCAAGACCGCATGGAAATGCACTACTTCCGTGTGCATTCTCTTCTACTGCTCAGACAGAGAAAAAAAAAGCACTGCAATTTTACTGTGACGAATGATCATGACTGTCTTTATGGACTGTTAGAAAATTTTAGCTTTTGACCAATATTGTAAAAATAAGTGTGTGCATTTGATATCTTTGTTATTGTAATTATGAAACATTTTATCAAATCATTATTGACCACTGCCCAAAACAATTTGTCAAATTTTTGCGGGGAGCATGGGGGCTATGTAAGTAGGCTGTTTAGGTTTTTCTATGGTAACGACATGTAGCGCTCTATATAAAAATCACTGACTGTGCTGTGTGCAGTCTGAGGCTAGTCGGCATTGTTGCAATATTCGCCATTGTAGCGTCGGGCAGTTGGCTGTTAACAGCGCGTAGCGTTGTGCAGTTGGAGGTGAGCCGCCAGCAGTGGTGGATGTGGGGAGTGAGATGGAGGAGTTTTGAGAGCAGATGATCTGGACAGAGGCAATAAATTTGTAAGACTGGATATCATGAACTGATATATATATATATATATATATATATATATATATATATATATATATATATATATAATGGCTTTTGAACACTATTAAGGTAAATACATTGTTTGTTCTCTATCAAAATCTTTCATTTGCTAACAATGCCTATCAGTAGTTAGTGCCTTCAGTAGTTTGAATCTTTTATTTAGCTGGCAGTAGTGGCGCTCGCTGTATTGCAGTAGTTCGAGTATCGAAGATTGTTGTGAGGTAAGTGATTTGTGAAAGGTATAGGTTAATGTGAGTCAGTGCCATACTTTTGTAGGGATTATTGAAAGTCAGATTGCGTTGTGCTAAAAAATAAAGTGTGTCAGTTTAAGCACAGTCATGTATAATTTTTCTAAGGAGACGTTTCACTACGTTATCCAGATAAGAACCTGGTCAGAGAAGGATAGATTCTTGAATGTGGTCCTCTAAATACAGGTTCTCCCCTCTGCAAGATGAAATCCAGTACAGCTCCTACCCTACTTCTCCTCACTAGGGATTATAATGAGGCGCAAAGAAAGGAAAACTGGAACACCGCAACGTAATGCTTATGTATTATTCGCGCTGAATGGTAAGAATGGTATAGTTACTCATATCGGAAAATCGGTTTTTACTGCGGAGCTTTACGCTGTTCTCCAGGCTGTCCAATACATCCGTCGCCATCAGCAGATATTATATGCTCAGATTCGCTCAGCTCTCTCCTCAGTCTCCAAGATCTTTACCCTGTCCACCCTTTGGTCCACTGGATTCAGGACTGCCTACACTTGCCCCACTTGGGGTGCGTCACTGTGGCATTGCTCTGGATCCCAGGACACGTTGGTATCTATGGAAATGAGGCGGCCGATATAGCGGCCAAGGTTGCAGTCTCTCTTCTTCAGCCGATCTACAGAGTGTTTTATGTCGTCGCGTTGCTCTTTTGTGGCACACACATTGGTCTACACTTCGCAATAATAAATTGCGGGACGTGAAAGCTCATCCCTGTGTTTCGACCTCTTCCTCACGAACTCGTCGTCGGGAGGAGGTAATTTTAAAAAGACTGCTGATAAGGCACTATCTTTTTAGCCATCGACATCTTATAAATGACGGTCCTCCCCCGCTTTGTCCCCACTGCTCTCAACCTTGGACGGTGAGACACCTTTTACTTGAGTGCCCCTATTTTACTCCGCTATGCGGCTGTTTACAGCTGTCACCTGATGTATCTTCCATTTTGGCAGATGACACGCACTCAGTCGATCGCGTCCTCGAGTTTATCAGTGTCAGTGAGTTGAAGTTCTTTTTTGGGAAAACAACCCCCCCCCCCCCCCTTCCATAGTGGTTTTCTAAGCTTTCTTCTGTTTTTTAGTTTCCACACTTTTTGAGTTTCTCTCCCATTGCTGCTGAATTCCAATTTGGTTTTTTTTTACCTTTTGGGACTTGGGGGGAAATGACCGTAGCAGTTTTGCGCCCTAAATCCGTAACAAAAAAAGAAAAAAAATCGGAAAATAATGGGAGGCAAATCGTCTCCATGGCAGCTTGGCTTCCGTTAACATATTTTAGGACTTCAAGAAGCTATTCTTAAACAAACTATAAAGATGCTCAATGGAGAAGGAGGGAGAATCACAAAAAATATGTTACAAATCTGTCAACTCTCAGCTATAAAGATGCATGCTTCTAGTATAAAATAATAAGCGACATAGAAGAGGACAGATTTTAGCAATCTTCGCAATCTCTATTATCGTTTTTAATCGAACGCTTTTCTATAGATCTTGTGGCCATTAAATACCCCTCACGCAGACTGGTCACAAGTGGGGAAAATTGTCCAGGCCATGCTATCATCCAGAACGATTAGAAAAATTGGGCTACAGTGATATTATCACTGATTATATAACGTTCTTTAACAACTACATGAAACTGTGTCCTTTCGCACTAACCGAAGTGTGGAGTCTAGAAGCGAATGTAGCAGTTATTAATGTCTACGCTTGTCTATGTATCACAGACGGAACTCTCAAAGCCACTGAAATCAGGTTTCTAAATAACTTAGTCTGCTCATAGGATTTTGTAGTGTGTTTTGTTGATTTCTTGTAAAGACAGAAAACACAGCCAGTTATAGAATAAACAGAAAATCAAAGGTACTTTCGATTCAGCAATAAGTATTGTTGCACATGCACACTAAAAAATAGAGAGAGCAGTTGGTGAAATACGTAAAATTTATTTTTTTGATTTAAATAAACCAAAGGTTGTTAAGGAAAATTGAAAAATGAAGAAACGTAAACAAAATTAATTTGAACGCAAAGGAAAACGCAAACACAGAACAGACGAAACAGTAACGTACACAGAACGAAAACAAAAAACTATTTTTTTCATTGGGTGCAAATGGCACCTGAAGGACCGCTGCTGAAACTCTCAGCTGCATCCCCTTCCTCCTCTCATGACTTTACTCCGTCTTGGCAGATTCCATTAGACTCTCGGCTGCCCCCTCCTCTAATTCTTCATTGCCTTAATGATCCATCCTGTCATCATCTGCAAGTCTATCATTTGCACTCTACTCTAACTCTTCACGCCCTTGGTCCATCTTCGCAGCACCAACGAGACCCGCAGCTGCTCCCTCCACCCACTCGTCACGTGCTTGTTAATTCTTGGCAGGACCAACGAGACACTCAGCTGCTCCCTCCATCAACTCTTCACACGCTTGTTCCACCTTGGCAGCACCAACGAGACTCTCAGCTGCTCCCTCCACAAACTCTTCACGCGCTTGTTCCATCTTGGCAGCACCAACGAGACTCTCAGCTGCTCCTTCACTAACTCTTCACACGCTTGTTCCATCTTGGCAGCACCAACGAAACTCTCAGCCGCTCCATCCACCAACTCTACACACGCTTGTTCCATCTTGGCAGCACCAACGAGACTCTCAGCTGCTCCCTCCACTAACTCTTCACGTGCTTGTTCCATCTTGGCAGCAGCAACGAGACTCTCAGCTGCTCTCTTCCCTAACTCTTCACGCGCTTGTTCTATCTTGGCAGCACCAACGAGACTCTCAGCTGCTCCCTCCACCAACTCTTCACGCGCCTTTTCCATATTGACAGCACCAACGAGACTTTCAGCTACTCCCTCCACCAACTCTTCACATGCTTGTTCCATCTTGGCAGCACCAAAGAGACTCTCAGCTGCTTCCTCCACAAACTCTTCACGTGCTTGTTCCATCTTGGCAGCACCAACGAGACTCTCAGCTGCTCCCTCCACAAACTCTTCACGCGCTTGATCCATCTTGGCAGCACCAACGAGACTCTCAGCTGCTCCCTCTACAAACTCTTCACGCGCTTGTTCCATCTTGGCAGCACCAACGAGACTCTCAGCTGCTCCCTCCACTAACTCTTCACGCTCTTGTTCCATCTTGGCAGCACCAACGAAACTCTCAGCTGCTCCCTCTACAAACTCTTCACGCGCTTGTTCTATCTTGGCAGCACCAACGAGACTCTCAGCTGCTCCCTCTACAAACTCTTCACGCGCTTGTTCCATCTTGGCAGCACCAACGAGACTCTCAGCTGCTCCCTCTACAAACTCTTCACACGCTTGTTCCATCTTGGCAGCACCAACGAAACTCTCAGCTGCTTCCTCCACCAACTCTACACGCGCTTGTTCCATCTTGGCAGCACCAACAAGACTCTCAGCTGCCCCTCCACTAACTCTTCACGAGCTTGTTCCATCTTGGCAGCACCAACGAGACTCTCAGCTGCTCTCTTCCCTAACTCTTCACGCGCTTGTTTCACCTTGGCAGCACCAACGAGACTCTCAGCTGCTCCCTCCACCAACTCTTCACGTGCTTGTTCTATCTTGGCAACACTAACGAGACTCTCAGCTGCTCCCTCCATAAACTCTTCACGCGCTTGTTCCATATTGGCAGCACCAACGAGACTCTCAGCTGCTCCCTCCACCAACTCTTCACGTGCTTGTTCCATCTTGGCAGCAGCAACGAGACTCTCAGCTGCTCTCTTCCCTAACTCTTCACGCTCTTGTTCCACCTTGACAGCACCAACGACACTCTCAGCTGCTCCCTCCACCAACTCTTCACGCGCTTGTTCTATCTTGGCAGCACCAACGAGACTCTCAGCTGCTCCCTCCACAAACTCTTCACGCGCCTTTTCCATATTGACAGCACCAACGAGACTTTCAGCTGCTCCCTCCACCAACTCTTCACATGCTTATTCCATCTTGGCAGCACCAAAGAGACTCTCAGCTGCTTCCTCCACAAACTCTTCACGTGCTTGTTCCATCTTGGCAGCACCAACGAGACTCTCAGCTGCTCCCTCCACAAACTCTTCACGCGCTTGATCCATCTTGGCAGCACCAACGAGACTCTCAGCTGCTCCCTCTACAAACTCTTCACGCGCTTGTTCCATCTTGGCAGCACCAACGAGACTCTCAGCTGCTCCCTCCACTAACGCTTCACGCTCTTGTTCCATCTTGGCAGCAGCAACGAAACTCTCAGCTGCTTCCTCCACCAACTCTACATGCACTTGTTCCATCTTGGCAGCACCAACGAGACTCTCAGCTGCTCTCTTCCCTAACTCTTCACGCGCTTGTTTCACCTTGGCAGCACCAACGAGACTCTCAGCTGCTCCCTCCACCAACTCTTCACGCGCTTGTTCTATCTTGGCAGCACTAACGAGACTCTCAGCTGCTCCCTCCACAAACTCTTCACGCGCCTTTTCCATATTGGCAGCACCAACGAGACTCTCAGCTGCTCCCTCCACCAACTCTTCACGTGCTTGTTCCATCTTGGCAGCACCAACGAGACTCTCAGCTGCTCCCTCCACAAACTCTTCACACGCTTGTTCCATCTTGGCAGCACCAACGAGACTCTCAGATGCTCCCTCCACCAATTCTTCACGCGCTTGTTCCATCTTGGCACGCCAACGAGACTCTCAGCTGCTCCCTTCACTAACTCTTCACGCACTTGTTCTATCTTGGCAGCACCAACAAGACTCTCAGCTGCTCCTTCCACAAACTCTTCATGCACTTGTGCCATCTAGCCAGCACCAACGAGACCCTCAGCTGCTCCCTCCACAAACTCTTCACGTGCTTGTTCCATCTTGGCAGCACCAACGAGACCGTCAGCTGCTCCGTCCACAAACTCTTCACGCGCTTGTTCCGTCTTGGCAGCACCAACGAGACTCTCAGCTGCTCCCTCCACCACCTCTTTACGCATTTGTTCCATCTTGGCAGCACCAACGAGACTCTCAGTTGCGCCCTCCACAAACTCTTCACGCATTTGTTCCATCTTGGCAGCACCAACGAGACTCTCAGTTGCGCCCTCCACAAACTCTTCACGCACTTGTTCCATCTTAGCAGCACCAAAGAGACTCTCAGCTGCTCCCTCCTGCAAATCTTCACAGTTTCGTTCCATCTTGGTAGCTGCACCCTCCCCTAACTGTTTACTGGCGTCATCCAGTTTGACAGCATCCAGGACACTCTTGAATGCCCCTTCCTCTAACTCGTCACAGGCTTGATAAATCTTGGTATCGTCCACCTAGACAACCACGATAGATTTAACTTCATTACTATATTACAAACAACATCATTCACCTAGAACTTGCATTAAAAAATTCAGATATTGTGTTGAAATAAGAATTGATTTGAAGCATTATTATTTTGCGAGTGATACAAAAGGAATAAGAAAAATGTAACCTGAACATTACTGGTAAGATTAGATTAGCACTTGTTCCATAGATCATGAATACGACACTTCGTAATGATGTGGAACGTGTCAGGTTAATAACAGGTGTCTATACAAGATACTACATTACACAAAATATTACATGACACAACATATATTTAATTTTTTTGTGGGGGTTGGGGAAATTACCCACTTACTATATGCAAAAATCCATCTAATGAGTAGAAGGAGTCGCCATTAAGAAATTCTTTTAATTTCCTTTTAAATGCTATATGGCTATATGTCAGAATTTTGATGCTATTAGGTAAGTGACCAAATACTATTGTGGCAGCTTAATTTACCACCTTCTGAGCCAAAGTTAGATTTAACCTTGAATGGCGAAGATCATCCTTTCTCCTAGTGTTGTAGCCATGTACATTGCTATTACTTTTGAAATCGTTCGGATTGTTAACAACAAATTTCACAAGTGAATATATATATATATATTGTGAGGTTACAGTGAAGATCCCTAGCTCTTTAAATAAGTGTCTGCAGGATGATTTTGGATTAGCTCCAGCAATTATTCAGATTACACGCTTTTCTGCAATGAACACTCTTTTACGCAGTGATGAGTTACCCCAGAGTATGATGCCATACGAAAGCAGAGAATGAAAATATGAGATGTGTATCGCCAAAATTTGCAAAGACCTTAATAGCATAAGTAGCTGAACTCAAACGTTTCAGCAGCTTCTCTGTGTGTTTTTTTCCAGTTCAACCCCTCATCAAGGCATACACCAAGAAATTTTGAATATTCTACCTTAGCTACCGATTTCTAATCGAAGTCTATATTTATTAATGGTGTCATTCCACTTACTGTGTGTAATGGTTGGCAGCTGACAAATAAGATGCAGAGCTATTACTACCAAATAGAAACTTGGAAGATTATGAACTTAGTATCTTGTTTGAAAAAAAAGGCGTTTTCTGTTCTACAAGATAGCGTTGACGATCTCATATTGGCAGTAGCGCTGTAACGAAAATGTTTCACTAATCCCTGATAAGTTATCAATTAAACTGAATCTAGAACGTAATTCCTCCGTTGCAAATGGTTTGGATTTGGCTATGTATAGCGTTATGGAATTCTCTTTCCTGAGGTTGATATCTAAATAAGTCTTCTCACTGGGAATTACCAGGTTAAGGAAGAGAAGTAATTAATAAGGAATGATCGTGGTGATCATTTTAAGTTGGTTTACAAATCATGAAAGGTGGTTGCATGTCCGTTACAAACCTTGAAAAATCAGAAGGCTTCAGATAGATGTTGTATTAACAAGACATAAATTTGAGACCCAGATTTTAAACTGGTCAAAGTTTCCAGGAACAATTGTAGACTCTCCCCATAATTTTCTGTCCATTTACGGCTTATTGAAATTGATGAAGCTCCAGTAACGCTGGAAATCTGGAAAACAGGATCCAAGTAAGTTTGAAAAAAACACAGGTTGTCAGTTGTTTCAGTGTGAATATGATGAAACGGTCCACTGAGGAGGAGGAAAGCACTGGCTTAGAAGTCTAATGGTTAGCTTGGAGATCTGAAATAGAGAGGGCAGTAAAGAATCAAATGCACAAAACGAAAATTTCCAGTAGATTTCCTGGTTATCTCACCAGGTACTGAATTAAATTGTGGAAAGAAAAAAATTTAGAAAACAGCAAATGAAGTCGTCAAACGTTCGTAAAAACAGTTAAAAACACATTTGTCAGAAGCTGAAAACGGAAAGCAGACCGGATGCAGAAGGAATGTGAAACTACACAAGCATGCATAACAACGGAAAAGATATGGACTACATATGGAAAAATTAAGGAAACATACAGAGGAAAAAGATTCAGACACATGAATATCAAGACGTCAAATGGCAGACCAGTGCGAAGCAAAGGATGTAAGTCTGAAAACTAGGTATAACCTATGGATGGATGCTACAAAGGAATCAGTTTGAAAATAGTGTTATGGGAAGAGGAACCCAAAGATGACTGGATGTGAGATACGATACAGTGAAAAGAATTTCACAGAGCAGTGAAAGACCCAAGTTGAAAAAGGTACCTGGAGTAGGCAACATTGTTTTAAATTATTGAGTTCACTGGTAGAAATACGAAAAAGGTAATCCACATGATATGTAAGACATGCAATACAAGAGAAACACCCTCATACTTTAAAAAGCATGTAATAATCCCATTCCCAAAGAGCCGAAATTCAGACAAATGTGATATCAACAGAATGCTTACGAAAAACCTAACACAAATTTATGAAGGTATTGGTAGCAGAGAACCTCGGGAGAGATCAGTTTAGGTTCAGCGAAAATGTAGGGACAAGTGAGGTACTTGGGCTCTAGGACTTAGAAGATATACGGAAGCAAGGAAAACGTATCTCAATAGCATCTGAATTTCTGAAGATAACAGGGATAAAATACAGGGAGCAGGAGGTTATCCACAACTGGTACAAAGACCCCAATGCGATTATAAGAGTCTAAGGACCTTACAGGCATACAATAGCTGAGGGAGATGTGTCTGTAATCTGTTCCCCGTGTTCTTCAATGAGCACAATCAGAAAGTAAAACGGAAAGTGAACAGAGATTGGAAATAGGGATTATTGATCGGGAGAAAAAATCAAACTTCGAGATCAGCTGATGACATTGCAGTTTTGTCAGAGACGGCAGTTTACTTGAACGAAATAGGTAACGTCTTGAAAAGAGGTTATCAAGCGAAAATAGACAAAAGTAAAATTAGGTTTGTAAAGTACACTACAATTAAATCAATAGTTGCAGAGGTAAATACATTACCAAATGTCATTGAAAGTAGTAAACTGAGCTCTGCTCTTTGGGAAAAAAATAACAAATGATTGCCAAAGTACAGGAGATGCAAAAATCAGAATGTCAATATTATGGAAAACTAATATAATAAAGAACATAAATTTCAGTGTTAAAACGTCTTCTCTAAGGGCATTCTGATTATTGGTGCAGCCTTGTACTTGAGTGAAACGTTGACGTAGTTCAGGAAAAAGAGAATATATGGTTTTGAAAAATTCTCCTCCAGGATAGTGCTGTAGATTAATTGCCTAGAACGTGTAACATGCGAGGAGGAACTGGTCGAAACGGAGAAAAATGTCTTTCATGACACAATTTGACTAAAAGCTGGTCTCAGTTTATAGTGCAGATCAGCGGCATCAAATGATAGTTTGTTAATAGCGTAATGTGAGAGTGTCAGTGGCGAGCGGAAGAGGAGGGTACGTAAAAATTCTACAGATAGAGAAGTCTTGAACAGACGGAAATGAACGTGGGTTCCAGCATGTAGGGAGAAGCGAAAAGGCTTTCGCAGGACAGACTTGTGTGGCGACCTGAATCATACGAGTCTTAAGCCGGACAACAACAACACTACGCGCAGATTTTTTAAGTGTTGCCTGGCCCTTCCTTAGGAAGAGGTTATGGCCGTACTGATGCTATTCAAACTAGAAGAGTCATTAAGACTAAATGGACATAACTTCACACGAAAAAGATTCTTTCGTGGTATATTCTGGCCGTAGTGGCGAACTGATCATAAGTAACAAAGGAGCTGTTTCTATAGCTCTACTTTCAATAGCTTCATTACCCTTCTAACATTCCACACACTTTCGTTCTCCACGTTCTTTAGATTAACTATTGTCAGTTGACAACACATGTACTGCAATTTAAAGTTTTATATTGCTCACAATATTTGGTGTCCTTTTCGAAATCGTTTAAGGTATATCAAGCCGTCTGCTACGCCCTCATGTGTTTTTTTGTGTTTAGAATGAGTAGAACGTTTCAAAGATGCCTTCCAGTCTCTTCAATATAGTGAACACACATTGTGACACAGGCTCCGTATAGTTCATATAATTTTCTCTCAAGTTCCTCTGCAGTTCGTTGGTATCTGAAGTCCCTGAGGCTGCGAGTTCATTCATCCCAACATGTCATGCCGTTGCTCTACCATTACTGGAGCGAGTTTCCAGCAGACGTCCATGAGGAATCTGGCCCTTCCAGATTCATCTACGAATCTGTTGCCTTCACCATATAGACGCAGTGATAATTCTTATACGATGTAAGACTTGTGGTGAATCACCTCGTGGCTGTCTTAACATTCTTCCAAATTGTATTAGATTCCAGAAAAGACAGCACACAAAACCTTATCTGCGGTCCTATATAATTTCGAAAAGCGCCATAATTGTAATACCGTGTACTGTTCAAAATCGGCGACGCGTGTAGCAGCTCATTGGATTTCCCTCATCGCTTTTTCAGCATCGACCTTAAAAGTTCATAACGCCGAGTTCTATTAGTCGTGAACGCAGTTGAGCTGGTTAGGTATGGAAAGAGTTATGTCATCTAATCTGATTCCCATACCATTCTCTCGCCTTTCTAGGAAAAGAAACCAGCAGAGAAATGGTGAAGAACACGCACGGCAAATCGACAGTTGTGACGGGTTAAGATAGTCTGTCGCTACTGCAGGTGTCGTATCCAGTTACGTTTAGTTTCCCCCTTTGGAGATCTTTGACTACATTTATCGTAATTTTATAATTTCTTAGAATTTGTTGTATGAGATTGCTAGCGAGCGTAGCCTCGAAGCAACGAAGGTTGGCGACTCAGAGTATCACGCAGCTACAGGTGATCACTGAATTTTATTCCATGTTTATCTCCTGTCATAACAGAGATCACTTTATGGCAGTCGTTTCAGTTCCATCAATTAAAAGAGTATCAAAAAGATCAGTTGAAAATTTCGCATACTGTTCTGTATGCATTGCAGAAACCACAGTGTAGCTCCATTTTGAATTCAGTTTTAAGACATGGGATCAAAATGTGTTGCTCGTAAGCAATTGGAAATTACTCTGACTGCTTTCACGAGACAAGAAGCTGCTAAGAAGGCATTATTTGGAAACGATGCCCGGAGTCTCGTACCGGAGACACTAAAGATAACTCAATTACTATACTCTTCTGTGGATATTGTAATTAGAGGGACTAAAGGACATATAAGCACTTGTCCAAATAAATGAAAGTGGAGTCTCAGTGGCAGGCACAGGGCCCCTGTGCAGTGGACGAAGTTACCAGGAAAATAATGAATGATAATTCCCGTTCGCACACGGCATGAGTTTCCACTGCTTTTCTCCATGCTTGCCAAACCCTACGTCGTCCAGCAACATTGACGTACCTCTCCCCAGTTGAGATCGTTTGGAGGATTATGGGCAGGGCCCTCTAACTAGCTCGATATTTCGACGATATAGCGAACCAATTGGACAGAACTATGCCTCAGCAGGACATCGAACAACTTTACCAATGAATTCGAAGCCGAATACTTACCTGCATAAGGGGCAGATGCGGACCAATCTGTTATTGACTTGCTCAACTTGTGAAGCTCTTTCTTTTGAATCAATCATTCAGCTTTTCTGAAACTGTAATCATTCAATTGCCTGTAGATGTACATCACATCTACTGATTTCCCAGCCATTCGCATAATTTCTTCGTGGGGTGTTGCGTTTTTTCCTTTCGTTTTTTTAGTATAATAGCATTCGAGACGTTGTGCTGTCGCAGAATGCTCAAGATTTTTGGCAGACAGGATATCAAATGGAGAGGTGCTCTAGAGACAGGAGGAAGAGAAGCCATGTCTCTTTGAAGACTATCCATCCACAGATCGGCCAATCGTCTCCTAAGGCATGATGTTATCGTAGTAAAATATCATTGAAGGGACAGTAGAAGGGAAAAACAGAACAGGCAAACCGCAAGTAGAATATATGTCATATCATGGACGATACCAGCTGGACCACCTATACCGCTGTCAAGAAGGCCGAAGAAAGAAATTCATGGCGAGCTCCTGACACCTGCCTCATGGCTCAAAACCTGAGAAAAAGTGGGAGATTTTTGATAAGTTTTGAAAGTGGTGCAAATATCCGTAACATGCTTTAAATTTTCGGAAATGGATATGTAGTCTGAGTGATTATAGTTCGCCTGTGTTACATATATGAGCAGAAGTGAAGCTTTTCAGGATATGATGCTCTGTTGGTCTACATCTAGAAGTGAGCTTTGTATCAACCCGTGACAGCAGTGTCAAAGTAAACGTTGTTTTTTTTAAATACAGCAACACATTACTTATACGGTTTGTCCCAAACTCGTTCAGCCTGGAAGAGAGCAAAATCCACACTAATGATCCAGCCGTAACAATTTAAACTCGAAATCAGGACATTCTCTTTGTAGAAAATAAGGGAATTCCTCATTATAAACAGAAATCCATTATGGATGTAATAATACCGTGTTCATTATTTTTATGTTTAAAAACGTCAGTATAAATGGTGATGGAGACTGATGTGGACGTATAGGTGAGACGACTTCCAACCCGGTCCTCGCAGAATCGCTAGTAGAAACTATATCGAGAGGTCTAGGTCACCTTTGATTCAACCCAATGAGAGATAATAACACTTCGTCAAAGTTAGTGGCACTGACTTCATGTGGGCTCTACAGCTGCTCATAGCATCAGATCATACAAATAGTCTGGACTGAGAACCTATTTAAAGATTACGGACGTTTGTGTCAACATTAGATGAATCGTTGGCAGGGTCGTTATAGAGCAAAACAGACCCCACGAAAGTACAACGGAATTTCTCAGTGGGTGAGCTGTGTTGGAAGAAAGACTGAGAATGTCTTCGTTTCGATCGCAGGATAATATATTAATTCAGTTGGAATGTATATGAGGTCGGATTTTTCCTGCTCATTTGTTTAAACGAATCAAACTATAGTGCTCGACGCCAAACGAACTGTATATATGTAGTACTCATTGCATCTCAGTTGTCTGTGTTAGATGGGCTATCACCTTCTCCTGGGCATCAGTCTTTGGAGTGTTGTAATTGTTTCTGAGTGCATTATCCGTCCTCTGCACCTTCATATCCTGTTCATTGGTGGTAAACATAGCGTTATTTATTTCCAGCTTCTGCTTCGTATCCACTAAGACATGGGTGTACTGCATCAGTGTTCAGTTCTGCTAACTGGTTTTCCTAATCTCACTTATATATTTAAGTACGCAGCAATTTTTTACTTTGATAGTGATACTATTTCTCACAAATATCACTGTTTATTGTGTGGCTGACCAGACGAGTCTATGCTTCTGTGTTATATGTTTACATTACAGATCAGCATCTACGAATCTTCCATTCTTCTTGGATGAAAATTGTTAAGGATACAATCTAGGTGAAGCAAGAGATAGCTAAAATCACTTGCAACCAGTTAGCAGTGAACAGTGAACTATGACGAGATCGGATGCTTCGGATAAACTACACATCTTTGCAAGAGACAAGCCAAGGGAAGATGGTATTCCACAGGAAACTGCAACAACACCAAGTTGCCCTGCGCCACTAACGACTTTTCTCCAAACTCAAATTCACCTTCTAGTCTTACAGCATTGCCTCGTACCTACAATACTGATAGACGGATGTGTTCCGACTGGCAGTAGCCTTCCGTTAGTTGTGAGTCGCCAGGTTGGAGTACTGTAATTAGTTTCTCTGAAAACGTTTTAGGCCGGAGTGTGTCACACGGGTAAAGTACTCCGGACCTGTGGAAATTTTGTAGTGGAACCTCGCATTCCCTCACGAAAACTTCAACGTTCGAATCTCGTATTGCTTCAGGATCTTCTAACCAAGGAACGTTAGTATTATTAGATTGTAATAAAGTGAATCACTTGCTTATTGCTTAGTTCTTCATGTAAAATTGAGGGTCGACTGCATTTAACATTCATGTAGATATGTGCGGATCGTGAGATATTCTCGATAAATATCATCTAAGTGGCTCATTTTGCAAAGTGTACGATCTAAGATGTAACTGGTCTTTCTTCGCTCTCACACCGTCAGCCCTTAAGTTCCTGCTTACTCATCATGGTGGTAATGATATTGGCTTACCTTTCTTACGGCGCGTCGACCAGTATCACCTCTCGTTCCTTGGAGCAATTCTCACTTAGTACAGTCAGGTCGCTGTCTTGAACCTTACATGGTGGATTTTCTTCTATAACTTTATTCACCTTGAAGCGCTCAATAACGTGAACCTTGGGTGGTTTGATCTTATAATTACTAAAGGCCTGGTCAGACAGAATGCGACCCGGCCGTCCGGCCTGTGGCCTTGAACGGCAGCCGGCAGGTCGGAATGTTGAATCTCTTACTCAGACAGGATAGCATATATCATACGTAAAACTTTAGACACTTAGATTTCTTAAACATATTTTATATCAGAGAAGAAGTTCGTAAGTGTGGGCTGTAAAGAAAGTATAACGCGGTGCTTTAGATGACAGTTAAGAACTTAGGTATTGACCTAACTTGGAGAACTGAGGGGTGCAAGAATCAAAAGGCGAGCGTTAGTGGTAGGTTGACACAACTACTTGTAAGGCATCCATGAATAGTTAACCTGGCACTTGACAGGAAAAGCTGAGACAATGTGCAAAGATTGGGATGTGGAGCAATTTATTTCCGGAACTATGTATAATGTACACTTTGATACAAAAAGATTAACTCATGAAGAAGAATGAAACCAGCCATGAGACTGATATGTCTAAAAACATGGTTCTAGGCGCTACAGTCTGGAACCGCGCGACCGCTACGGTCGCAGGTTCGAATCCTGCCTCGGGCATGGATGTGTGTGATGTCCTTAAATTAGTTAGGTTTAAGTAGTTCTAAGTTCTAGGGGACTGATGACCTCAGAAGTTAAGTCCCATAGTGCTCAGAGCCATTTGAACCATTTTCTAAAACCATGAACCTTTATACGTGGTCTGTTTTGTTGTAACGTCTGTGAAGGTTTTTGTTTACTACTTACAACAGTAAGGCAGATGTAGCTGTATCCCAAATATACAGTATGCACGTAATTAGAAACAAGGTGTCATGCGGACGCTTTTGTAAAAACTGCCACGTGCCATAATGAAACTCCATTAAACTAATAAACACAGACAGTTCACACGATGCTAGAAATGACAGAATGCCGTCATAGATAAATCAGGAATTGTCAAATGTAAGCATTAAATTTCCAGATTATTCTCTTAACCTCGAGAACTGTTAAAATATGTAATTGTGAATCCTACTGGCTACATGTTAACACAGGCCAGTTGAATAGGGCAGAGTGTGGGGCAGTGTCAGGCTATTAGTAGTGCCGCAGTTCTCTTCAGAGGACAGGCATCGCGACTACAACAGGGGAGGGAGTAGCCGGCTAAAAGCTGGGCCCAGAGTATTACATGCGGGCTAAGCTCCACGGGAGTGGTGCCGTCTGTAATTTCATGTTAACGATGGAAAGCTAATGTGTTAGTTTTAACTTGGCGTGTCCCCTGGCAGCAAGGAGACGCGTCACGAGCTAGCAGCTACAGGATGTAAGCTATTGCAGTTCCCTGCGCCCTGGCAGAAACCTGTGTTCTGGGAGCTGCTAGGCCCACGACGGGGCCAACATAATATCTCTGAAGTGAAGTGGGAGGAGAGACCATCTGGAACTTTTGTACTTGGGAGCAGTGCCTTCATAGCCGGGAGGCTGGTGCGAAGCTAAGGGTTGTCGTTGTCTCTGCTAAAAGACAGTACGAGCGGCTACCGTAAGATAATGCACGTAAATTCTAGAATGGAAGATCAGAACTCGCTTGCGTATGAACATGAAAGAGTTCAGGTTGGCAGAACTGGGAAACAGTACAGATAGTGGGAATCAGAAGTTGTCTGTTTCTGAGATCCAGCATAATGACTCTCACTAGTGGTTAATTATATTAATACTGAGTATGGGAGGGAGACTGTTGCAGCGTTAGAAAGAATCTTCATTAGTTGCCACTGCGAAGAATCACCGTCACAGGTGGTCAAAATCATACGTGCACAAAAAAATACAGAAAATTTCTGCTTCTTACTGGGAACGCTCTAGAACACACTTCCACCCGAGAAACACAAGCGGACACAGCAGTTGAGAGAGGCACTCTGATTCTGCGCTATGAGGGAGAGCAGACTTCGATGTAGGTGAGATGACGGAGAACCCTGCAGCAACTACAACTACCACTCGCGGGTACCTGTGACACTGTGTGTGGTGAGCAGCTGCAGAGTTCACTAACCCAGTTATGGGATGTATGTAAACATTTCGGAGTGGCATTAGGATCTCCACATTTTCATCAAGTGTGTTTTCTAGGGTTTCCGGGTTCAACAAATAGTCAATCAAGATATTCGGTGCATACATGAGTATTTCTGTAGTTCTTTCCTTTATATCTGATTAAAGTTCGCTGTGGTACTAACATATTCATCTCGATCCCATTACACAATATTTGCCAAGATATTGATATTATAATTCCACTGTAACCTAACTTATGTATTAACGAACTTAACAGTTTCCTCTCTTTGCGCACTCGTGTTTAACTTCAAGTTTGTAGCCATTTGTTTATTGTCATGTGAGTTACAACACTCGTGTTTCACACGTGCTAGGGCCAAACACTTTTTGTAAACTCAATTGAACAATTTATCTGCTGCGCAACAGATTTAATTTCAAACATGTGATCCTGCAGAGCGATATGTTTATCTATAAAGTCACCCGAAGGTTCGGGTCTTCCTGACATCCACAGCGGTAGTCACTGGCTTAGTCGTGAGCTCACGAAGGGAGCCTGCTAACGAAAACGTAAATTTACTTTTATACTATTAAGCTGAATCTTGTGCCAAAGTTAAAGTGTTACGTTCAATAAAAAATAACTCCTGTGGAGTTATTAACGACCTTTATGTCACTTTTCCTAATAATATATTAGTCTTTAGAGGGGAAGTATTTACTGACAAATAATACATTTGCACTTACATTATGAATGAAATACGCACGACACTGGTGTAATATCCAACAATATACTGTAGAATATTGCACCAGTGTTGTGTATGTTTCATTCATAACGTATAATAAAGACCCAACGGAACAGCCAATAACTGCAACATTTTCACTTGGTTCATGGTGTTCTATTGCAGTAGCAGAGCTCGAATAATCTCTAAGATCACTAGTGTAATACTCTTTGATCAACTCAAACCAATTACACTACAGCCCTTTACCCCCATCTGTACTGCTTTTCTTCTTTATTATTCTTAGGTGCTAAAACTTTGGTATTGATGCTAATCGGGGATGAAGTGGAAGTACAGATGGGATGACAACCGGTGAGGTTGTCGCAGTAACCCAATCAGAACACGCACCGAAACGCCTGGTCCAGCCATGATTCGCTCCAGTGAGAGACAATAACGCTTTTTCACAACTTGTGCCATTGATTTTGTGTATGCTTTATCCACTGCTGTTACTACTAACTGAAGCAAATAGTATCGATAAATCATCTAGTTGCAAAGTTGGGCTTATCTCATCACGCGAGGAGTTGTTGATGAGATTGTAATAGATCAGAAAAATCGTACGAAAGTATAACTGCTGCTCTTCATATTTCAGGTCCATTGTGCGTTTTGTGTCAGTCGCAGAGGTTATCATCAATACGGTTGGAATGTTTATGAGATCAGCGTCATCTTGCCCGATTCTTAAGAGGTAACGAACCAATATACTCGCTACCAAGCGTTCTGATGTGTTATGATAGTCATTCCGTTTCTGCCAGCTACGTTATGTGAGATGTTACTTTCTTGTAGGCCGGCCGGTGTGGCCGAGCGGTTCTAGGCGCTACAGTCTGGAACCGCGCGACCGCTACGGTCGCAGGTTCGAATCCTGCCTCGGGCATGGATGTGTGTGACGTCCTTAGGTTAGTTAGGTTTAAGTAGTTCTACGTTCTAGGGGACTGATGACCACAGATGTTAAATCCCATAGTGCTCAGAGCCATTTCAACCATTTTGAACTTTCTTGTAGGCATAACTCTTTGGACTGTTGTAACTGGTTTATCGTTTCACTATCTCATAACATGTTCATTGCCGGCAGTGTGCAGTTCAGCTAATAGTTTGGGCTAATATCGCTCATACGTATATTTAAGTAAACTGCGGTTCAATTTGGGACTGACAGGACGAGTCTATGATACTTCGCTCTATGGTTAGTACGCAGATAACTTCCTCTTTCCTTCGTAGCAAATAGCTAAGGATGTCGTATCATTGGAACTACAGGTACTTGAACTCACCCTTTGCTCAGCAGTTCAGCTGTCGCTCAGTCTGATGCTTGGGCGACGTTTTACGTCTCTGCAAGAGACAAGCTGAGCAATGATGGTATTTTCGGAAGAAACTGCAACCAAGTGAAGTGGTGAGTTAGTTAAGACGCAGTACTCGAAATCAGTATGTGCTCTGTTGTATTCATGTTGACCAGCCGAACTGATATCCTGCGCGATTCCATAGCTCGCTTCAAACAGTTATCGTCATATTTTGCGTCTAAAATGTGTCAAACAGTTTCATTCCCCATGGTTCCACACTTCGAACAAGCGCTAGTCGATAATGACTTTATCGAATTTGGTAATCTTAGGCCCTTCTCTCAAATTTGCAGTAGTGATAGATAGATGTGCCTGCAACCAGCAGTAGTCGTTGCTCTGTAGTAACTCGCCAATATGTATGCCTATAACTTTGCATGTCACGTTGTTTGAAGCTGCATTGTATCATACAAGTTTATATTCCCTAGCCAAGGTTATTTTGCACCGGACCTTTGTATTCCACAGCAGTAACCATATGCGTGACCCAAAATTTACCTCATGGTCTTGTAACCAATGTATTATTTGGTTGTAATAATGTGAATCCCTTAAACTGTCGTCATTATGTACATGGCAGACGAGTGAATTTAGAGTTGTGGAGGCATGTCTGGAATGTCAGGACTTCTCTATTGTCATGATCTGGCAGAGCGGCTGAATCTGCAAGGAGTACAGTTGGAGAAGTAGTTTCTCCTTCTTCGCTCTCACCCTCTATGGTCGTTACGTAAGGCTTGCTCTTCGTGGCAGTAATGACACTGACTTACCTCAGCGGGGCACTCCTGCAGTTTCTGCTCACGTCTCTTGCGGCGATTGCGACGCTTTGCACTTTGTTTTCGGTCGTGGGCGTCAGACGGTGGTATTTCATTGGCCACATTTCTCTCCTTGATGCGCCCAACAGTATGGCCCTGTGGATGGTTTCATTTTACCATCAATAATTCAGCTAGGATGGCTTATGTCTAACAGATGGAAAACTTTAGACAACTGACTTAGCTTTGTTAAACAGATTTTGTATTAATTAAGCAGCTCTTAATGGTGACTATTAAATAATATGAAATGCGGTGCTATAGGCGTCTGTTAAAAACTAATATTATTTGAGATGTACAAGAGTGAAAAACTGAGAGAATAATTCTATGTGGCACACTTAATAGAATAAGGGTTAAGGTGACACGACTACTGCTAAGTCATCCAGGAATAATTTGCTAAGGACTTCAAAGGGAAAAAATATGAAGATGTGAAAAGGTAAGTATATAAGGAGCACTTATATACTACAGGTATCATGCAGATGACACCGCCTTCCTTGCCCTCGCCCCCACCCTGCAGTGCTCTCAACACCTTCTCCAATCCCATCTTGACCAGTTCACCACTTGGTGCAACCAGTGGTTGCTTAAGGTTAATCCTTCCAAAAGCCAGGCGATCATTGTAGGCAAAACCACCCCTTCCTTCCGCCTCCTCGACTTCTCTGTCACCATCTATGGCCATCCAATGGCTCTCACCCCCACCCTTAAGTACCCTGGCGTCATCCTGGCCTCTCCCGGACCCCCCCCCCCCCCCATCTCTTGACAATCCAAGCCAGGGCACGATCCCAGCTCCATCTCCTCAAGCTCCTTTCTGGCCGTACATGGGTTCTGGACCCCTCCATCATCCTCCACACCTATAAATCCCTCATCCGCCCTATCCTCTGCTACGCCCACGCTGCCTGGATCTCCACCCCTCCTACCTTTTACAAATCCCTTCAAATCCTCGAACGCCATGCTCTTTGCCTCTCCTATCGCATCTGTCTCCCCTCCCCCACGCGGATCCTGTACGACCTTATTCCGTTCCCCCACCTCCTCCTTTTCCTCGAATGGATACAGATCATCTACACCTCCCATAAACTAGATCCCCCTCACCCACTTGTCTCTCACGTCCTCTCCCACCCCTGTCCAATGCCATGCTTGTATATCCACGTCCCACCTGCTCTCCATCTCTCCACTCTCCTTACCCTCTCCCAAGGTGGCTTCCGCCAGCTCCCCCTCCCTGATGACGCCCTCCTCCCCTCCATCAACCCCTCCTATCAACTTTGATCCCCCCCTCCCACTTCCTGTGTTTTTCCTCAGGGCATCCTCTCTCCCTTCTCCCTCCCTTCCCTCCCTCCTCCCTTCCTCCCCTCCTCCCCTGGGCTTCCCCTACCCTCCCATACCTTCATTCCTCCCCCCATCTCCTCTGCCATTGGCATCTCTCCCTCCCCCACTGCCTTCTTCCCCTCTTGGCAGGTCCCCGGACTCGCACACGTTAAGTGAACATTTCTGTGCCAGGGATCATCGCCATCGGTTTAGTGTGTGCGCTGTCGTGTTTTTGATTCAGTGTTTTTCGCCGCCCACGCTCCTTCGTTCACGTGTGTCGTCTAAATCATCAGTGTTTGTGCACAGTGCCGCCAGTTTTCTTGTTTTTCGTCGAGTGTGAACGGCTTCCTGTTTTTTTTAATTGCTGTATCTACTGTTTTTTAATCACTATTATGTTACTTTTCTGTCTTCATTGGTTTTCACTCTTATTGTACTGCTTGCGGCTGAAGAGCGGAGTAAAATTTTCCGCTGCCAGCCCAGCTTGTATGAGGTGCAAAATGACAATAAAGGGGAAGAAACGCCGCTACTGGCCGCTGGAACCAAGTGTAACACTGTGGCGCCCTCACACTAAAAGCGGGCCAGTAGGCGCGCGCCGCCACAGCTTACGGCGCAATGATGCAGAGACCTCTAGGGGTCTTCGACGTCCATGACGTCTGGCGGGGATTCAAATTCCGCGGCGCGCGGTACCAGACAACTCCTTTTAGTTGACACCACTTCGGCGACTTGCGTGTCAGTGATGATGAAGGACACACAACACCCAGTCCCCTGCCATGAATCGAACCCGGGCCCCCCTGCGTAGTAGGCGGTAACGCTACCGCTGCGCTACGGAGGCGGAAATATACAGAATGATTCATAAAGAAAGAACAATTTCAGTTGTTTATTACAGTCAAACTATGAAAGACAGAACACTTTAGGCATGTTACTGGATAGAGGGAGGACGAAATCTTATGTTCGCACAGACACTGTACCATACACTCAACATAAGCACCATGCGTTGCATGAGAAACGTCGAAACGGTTGTCCATTTCTTGTAACACATGGGTCAATAGGTCCCGCTTTACTGATGTGACAGCTTCAACAATTTTTAGCTGTTGAAGAGTAGATGGCATAGGTGAGACAAAGGCTCTTTTCTTATGCACCCCCAGAGAAAAAAATCTCAAAGTGAGACATCTAGTGACATGGGAGGCCAAAACCAATGAACAAGGTGTTGTTGTCCACCTCTTCCAATACAGCGTTGTCGAACGGTGGTGTTAGAATGAGGTGAAAATGGGGAGCGGCACCGTCATGCATAAAAATAGTCATTGGAATCTTCGTGAAGGTGACTGAAATAACCGATTTTCCATCATGTTCGCGTACGACATTCCTGTCACGGATTCCTCCACATTAAGGAAAGGTCAATAAACACTGTGAGCAGAAATGGGACAAAACGCATTGAGTTTCGATGTTCGACGACGACAGGATTTTGTGATCCCACAATTCTTACATTATGGAGGTTTACGTTATGCGATAGATGGAACATCGATTCGTCCGAGAAGTTGAATCGCCCAAAAAAAGTGTCCTCTGCCGTATTCTGGAGAAATGAAATGTAAATTTCGTACCTTGCATTATGGCTGCCGGGACGCAATTGCTGTAGTAAGTGCAACTTGTAAGGCTTAATATGGATTTTAGTATTTTAGAATACTTTCGCCACGCGGAGTGGCCGCACGGTTAGGGGCGCCATGTCACGGATTTCGCGGCCCCTCCCGCCGGAGGTTCGAGTCCTCCCTCGGGCATGGGTGTGTGTGTTGTTCTTAGCATAAGTTAGTTTCAGTAGTGTGTAAGTGTAGGGACCGATGACCTCAGCAGTTTGGTCCCTTAGGAATTCACACACATTTGAACATTTTCGAATACTTTCCATTATTACCAGAATCATTTCTTTCCTCTTCATATTTAATGTCCTAACGTGGATTTTCTCAAAACTATTTCTCTCATTACAATATTCGTAATCCACAATATTTTCTTTGCGACGTTGTTAATTTTTTTACTCCTTGTTTCTGTTATTATCATTTCGGTATGAATTTACAAATAGTGCAGATGATCTTTGGGCACTAAATCGAACCATAACAGAGGACTGTAACTACCGCTATCTGTTAACACAACCCTTTACTGAAAAAAACATACTGCTAAACGAAAGAGTCAAAACAACCATACAAAAAATTAATTAGAAACGCGCTTACACGCTCAACTACTTTCCTAAATTCTGCTACTGTTGATAATGGCTCCCATGATCCTCAGAAATAATATTTGCTCCACGAATAACCGTGGCTCATATTACACTCGGAAACAGCGAAATATTTCTATTAAATAACTCGTCGTAGATCAAATCATTAGCTCAATACATTTAACACAGGTCACGTGGTACGCTACAGGTGAGTCTCTTACCACATGTAGTTTTCTTGGCTTTGACGAGAAAACTAATGAAATTATAACCTTACATAGACCTCACGCTACGCTACCGATCAAGGTGTCTCCACAGAAATCTTTTCCGCTGTCGGATTCATTGGGTTCGCAAGCTAACAACCAAACTGTTGCATTCCAGCCTAACCTAGACCTCGGGTTAAACTACAGACCAGTGTGTCGCCACAGAAATCTTTTCCGTTGTCAGACACGTTGGCTTTGCCATCTCGCATCCAAATTGTCACATTCCATTCTAACCTAGACCTCCGGCTAAACCAGTCCATTATCCTGACATTAAGCTGTCCTATTGACTACTCACGAGTGAACCACTCTCTCGAAAATTCGGATCTTCAGTAATTCCAAAAAATCTATCTCTCTTTTTCACTCCACTTCCTCCTCGACATGTAGTCAAATTGCTACCTGCAAATTCGCTAACACCAACGTCAAACAATTGCCAACATCAGCACAATGCAATGACCATCACACAGCAAGTCACTGTTAGGCAAAACTGGTATAGAAACGAAAATTGCAGTAATTAGGTACGCAGCAGTACTTACCAATAACAGATTAGTATCCCCAATAGTTGACAATGAGGAGATCAAGGCTATCTACGAACTATTAAAAT
Source organism: Schistocerca americana (assembly GCF_021461395.2). Taxonomy (NCBI): domain Eukaryota; kingdom Metazoa; phylum Arthropoda; class Insecta; order Orthoptera; family Acrididae; genus Schistocerca; species Schistocerca americana. The sequence continues at coordinate 367,786,699 of NC_060124.1, read as the reverse complement.
AAACCATCCAATACTTCAAACCAAACATGAAACAAAATTAGCGAAAGAAAAGTAATTGCAAAAATTTAAAAAAAACGAAAAATTCACCAACGTTCAAAAACAGAAACTTAACTATCTTTCTTTAGCAAATACATCCTTCGCACAACTTCTAAAAATATATCAAACAATCGCTGATTTTGTGGAACATTCTTCCTCGAGACATACTCATTTACAGGACTATGTAGCACTAAAATTCCCTTGCCCTCACCCAGTAATACTTTTTAATGCACCAACCCCCCCCCCCTCCCCAATATCCTACAGTCGTGTTTGTACATGCCCCAGATTTTTCTCCCTAAATTCACGAAATGATTCACAGCCAACTGCATGTACCCAATTTCATCTAATTCCTTACAACTAGCCCACCCATCTCACATTATGATTGACTCATCTGTCATATAACCTTTTACTAGCTCAAACATAGTACAAGCTGTCCTTCATGTACCTTCAAAATCATGCCTGGACAAGAGTAATTCCCTGAAATAACTGCCCATACCCCACGGTCCAACAAAATCATGCCGTCTCTTATCTCTATCTTTTTCTTTTTGCCCCATTTAATAACAAAATTCGAACACAGTGAACAGCAAAACAAATACGTCTAGAATAGTTTTATGGCCCACTTCTGTCTCATGAGCAGCAAGCCAAATAGATCTTAAACAGAAATGTAAGAAAATAATAAAATACTTTTCGTAGAAGGCCTTGATTTCTCAAACCACGACTCTCTAACGAAGAGTACGTGCCGAGGAGGGTCGGACAACATATTACTTGCTCCGATAGAGGTCTCACGCAATGCTAATGACTCGGATATCAGAGCAGTTAGAGCCATTATGATGATTTGTTTACATTAGACCTTCCCACGCACCATGTGAAAATACAAAAGGAAAGGTGGGAATGTTGAAGCACTCTCCACCAAACACCTTAAAGTGGTTTGCTAAGCAAAGCTGTCAACGCACAGTGATGCACGATTCATACAACCCTCCCACGCCAAAACACACAAAAAAAATCGAAAAAACCTCCGAAATATTTTTGGTGTTACTCCCATTCATGCTGTATCTCATTCTGATTAGGACATCCAGCATTCCACAGCAGCAGCTTTTCAAGTGGCTCCTACAGTATAGGATTTCAGTGTGGACGTGTGATGATGTCTGAGTACAAATGTCTATCAGTCATTTACCTCCATTCGCTTTAATGTCTTCTACCTCATAAGTCTGCTTTTCTTCAGTAGTTAACCTTATTTCAAAGTCTTATTACACTTCTGTTTGCAAAGGTCTTCAGCAAACTTTTTTTTTATCACTATATTCCTTTCGAAGAACACCAATACACGTCCGAATCACTTCAGCTCTCGAGGCAGACTATTGCTAACCAACGGCAGCGTCACATCGCGTAATATTTTCATTGTTGTGAGCCTGGCCTGAGACCGATGCTAAGTAGCGACCATTGCTAATGACTAGGGCCCGCATTATTAGGTTTTTGTAAAATTTATTTTAGCACTTTATCTTCTTGGAAAATATTTTAGCCTTTTGGAGTCTTTAACGGAAAATATAATGAACTCCAATATTAACATAGAAAATTTTATTATATTTTTGACATAGTCGAGTTCTTTCGCAAAAATTCACAAGAAGTTGAGATATTTACCAGTGCTACAACTGCTTTCTCTTTTCATAATATTATAGCGGGTTGTCTTTAATGAAAAAATTCTTTTCTTAAAATGTGCAAAGTCTCATAATCTTTTCCTTAGTATTAAATCAGAAATTCTATTTAAAAACCTTGTCTTATTTCTTTTTCGATATCGAGGTGGAATATATTGTGCACAATTTCTGTGAAATTTGTGTAGATTTTGTTCAATAATCTAACATGAAACGCTGTTAATATGCACAGCCCTAATACAACCGGTGTTTTATCGTGATACCATATAACAAGCGGCTATGCGAAACAAACGTCAAGTCGTCCTTCATATTCAAGTACAGGGTGGTCCAAAAGTCCGGAAACACCCTGATAAAATCCAAATGGAGTAGCAAACAAGGAAACAGAGTCCCTACACACGAGGAACGGGAAGGGCGAAACTTTATAGGCTATGCCACCAACATGGCGGCCATCTTTAAAGCCGCCATCTTGGATTCGACTCCAAAATTTCAAATGGGAGGGTGGTCATGTAACATATCAAACAGATAGAGAATTTCACCAGAAAAACAATGCCGTTGTTATTTTAAACATAGCTTTATTCATTCTCCGGTTATAGCCTATTGCTTGCGGCAGCAGTGGGACGCTCGGCAGCGTGAGTACTACGTACTGAGAAGTCATAAAATGGAGTCTGAAACGGTGCAAAGTGACTATCCCATACTGGATATGTTACATGTGTTTAACTGTTAGGTATCATTTACTCATGCTAACGTTTTGATCATTGTTTCCTTATTTACAGGTTACAAAATGTCCTTAACACATGAAGAACGCATTGAAATCATCTTGATATCAGCAGAAAGAAGCACACGGGTCACTGCTGAGGATTTCAACAGTCGTCACCCAACCAGACAGCGCATCACACAGTGCAGTTGCCAAGTTTTGTGCCAAATTCCGAGGAACAGGTTCTGTCACAGATAAACCTAAGGCTCGAAGACAAAAACCGCCACCGATGAAGCAACAACAGTGAACGTGTTGGCATCATTTAGCAAGAGTCCGCAAACGGAGTACTCGTCGCCTGTCACAAGAATGTGAGGTTAGCCGTACCTCCATACTGCGAATTTTATCGCAGCGCAAGTGGAACCCTTACAAAATTCAGCTGCTCCAACATCGGAACGAGGATGAACCAGACAGTCGGGTACAGTTTGCAGAATGGGTGACACAGCAGCTGCAGAAAACCCACGTTTCCCCTATCAGGTGCTGTTCAGTGATGAAGCCAATATCTTTATCAATGGTGAAGTGAACAAGCAGAATCACAGATACTGGTCCGACACAAATCCGCACTGGATTGATGCTTCCAAAACGGTCGACACTCAAAAAGTGATGGTCTGGTGTGGTGTGTGGGGTACCAAAGTCGTTGGACCTTTTTTATTGATGGTACGTTAACAGCCAACGGTTATCTGAGGTTATTGGATGAAGAAGTGTTTCCCTCGTTGTTAACGGAGGACGGGACATTTCCGGAATTCTTCCAGCATGATGGAGCCCCACCACATTATGGGCACAATGTGCGAGCATACGTGGATGTGCAGTTCCCTCAAAAGTGGATTGGTCGTAGGGGTGCTGTGGAGTGGCCACCACATTCACCAGATTTGACTCCTTTGGACTTTTATCTTTGGGGTCACGTCAAAGCACTGGTTTATTCTGTGACAATACGGGATTTGCATCATCTAAAGCAGTGCATTGTTGATGCGTGTGGTCAAATTCAGCCAGATGTATTGGTCAAAGTTCATCAGGACTGGGTTGGGTGGATAGCATTAACAATCCAACATAATGGGCAACATATCGAGCCATTCCTATGAGTGTTGGTGGTCTCTCGGGGCTGTGTAACATGGGCGTAATGTCTCTTCGGCACATAACACACATGCTGCCGAGCGTCCCACCGCTGCCACATGTAACTGGCTATAACCCGAGAATGAATAAAGCTATGATTAAAATAACAACGGCATTGTTTATCTGGAGAAACTCTCTATCTGTTTGATATGTCACATGACCACATTCCCATTTGAAATTTTGGAGTTGAATCCAAGATGGCGGCTTTCCAGATGGCTGCCATGTTGGTGGCATAGACTATAAAGTTTCCCCCTTCCCGTTCCTCATGTGTAGGGACCCTGTTTCCTTATTTGCTACTCCATTCGAATTTTATGAGGGTGTTTCCGAACTTTTGGACCACCCTGTAGGCACACCGCATTATAAAGTAAATACGACAATGTGGCTGTGAGAGCACTTGCTGAATGAAACACAGTTAACAGAGTATTCAGTGGTAGGAATTCATTTGTTGATTCGTGTATTTTCAGTATCAGTTCTGCAGTATTTTATGTTTCTTACCTCTAGATCTACTGGTTCCGGAACGTAGCGAGACGTCTTACGATGACAAAATTTCTAAACTTGTCGTTTTGAGTTCGATATAGCTGTTTGTAGCTCTGTCACAGAGGTAAAATGATACTCTCGCGCCAGTCTGAAAGTGAGAGCTACTCTCTCTTACTCTTTACAGTGCATCGACATTTTCATGGAGCAAGAGACCAACTGAAGCGTTGATCGTCTCCTCATTGCCCTTGTGATGACTCATACAGATAATTCGCCATGTAAATAACGAGATTAGTTGTAGTTGCTGTGTGAAAGTTGTCTCCCCCGTCTGTAAACATATATTTGATAAGTCAGTGACACACTAATATTTGATTGGTACACCACGAATTTATCAAGCGAATCTTGCAAGATAACTCTCTTTCATTCCCGGAAGTAACAAGGTCTCACAGCGTCATCAGACATGTTCCACTATGTTGTCATAATACTATCATAGTCGTAGCAGGACGATTCGGTTTCCAAATGTGACGTCTTTCTTGAGTGGGCCAACAGTTTAGCAGTGCATCTTGTTCTTCAGTGACGCAGCGGGTTGATTACTTTTCCTACGACGTCATGAGGAGTATTCTAGTATTTATGGTGAGGGAGAAGAATGTAAAGTTGCACAGACTACTACAGTACATACGACAGAATATAAACTTAATCCATTGCGTTACAGATCCCCATTTCATTGACGTCGACATGTAGAATGGCATGTGATCAAATACTTTGTTCCAAAGTTAGGAGATATCCGAGATATATTACCTACTAACACAACACCAGAATGGATTTGGGAAGCGTCAGTCTTGTGAGACACAGTTGACACTTTATTTGCACCATGTATTGCGTACACGGATTCTCAAATTGTTTCCGTATTTATAGTGTTCCAGAAACGCTTTTGATATCATTCCTCATAAGTGGCTTCCAACCACATTGCTTTCCTACGGACTATGGTGTCAGTTGTGCGATTGGTTTCTTGATTTTCTGTCTGAAATATTACTGACATAGTGAAACGGAAGTGATGAATGTGATTCCAGAAGTAAAGTGATGTAGAGCATCTGCTTTTTGTAATATACGTAAACTATTTAGCACACTAAGAACATTTCGCTTAGATTGGTAGCTGATAAGGCTCCCGTCTACTAAACTCCTCAGAAGAGCAAAGCGAATTGCCAAATTATGTTGAAAATATATCTTCGCTGTGCAAAACGTGAAAACTGACACTAAACTAGAAAATGTGTGATTTTTTCCACGTGATTACTAAGCAGGCTCCGTCAAGCTTCGAGAAATCGATAAGTGAAATAAATTTGAGGGTTTTAGATCTGACGAATGTCCTAGGGGTTACAAACATACACGATATAACTGGGAAACATCACATGTTGTGGAAAACATGACAAAATGTTGGGTTATTGACACAAATCTTAGAGAACCCAAGAACTCTACTAGGGAGACTGCATGCAGGACAGTTGTTCGGCCTCTTCTGGAATTCCTCTGAGCACTGTGTGATCATTACCTGACGGGATTGACGGAGGACATCGAAAACGTTGAAAGAAAGCTGTTGCGTTTGTAGTAGGGGTGGCTGCCTTTGTAGTATAGCAAATTAGGGTAAAGGGTGTTCAGATGTTTTTCTTTTATTTATCTCCCTGTGACTAAGTGGACGGGGGTGCGTAGGGGATCATGTTGCTGATGCAATATTAAAATCAACTGTTTTTCACTGTGGCACGTTATTTCCACATTTCAACCGCCAGCTTTCTCTCCCGAACGCAAACAGTTTTTGTTGTCACCGCCATATAAAGGATGCTATTATAATTGTAAAAACGGAGGAGAAATTAAAACTCACACATAAGGATTTGGTGTTCGTTTTCCTTCAGCTTAGTACGTGTGTGGGACAGTCGAGAAATTGAAGGTATTCTATGAACCCTTTACGAAACACTTAACTGTGAATTTCAGAGTGATCGTGAATCAATGCGATGTAAATGTAGGGCCGCAGCAGGACGTAATTTCCATCGTGCAGCACTTATTGTTTCAGAGACACAGAGTACACTTTATAAGTAGGTACTCAAAATCTGAATGATATTCTACTTTTACACAATTATTTGGCAAGGTTTTGGCTACAAAATTTTTTAATTTTTCAATCCGCTTAGTTATCTTATAGAATATATATTTTCTTAAGGTGCGGTATAATGCAGAGCGCTTACAAGAGAGAATAGTTTCCTGCGTCGTGCTATTGCTAGCTAGTTGAAAATTTTGTGGTGGCTACATTTATCATGGGTGTATTCTTTAACTTCCTTTTCGTTAAATATTTGAATGAAACGTGAACAGTGTTGTGGTTGGCACGAGAGCCAACACCGTGTTACTTGAGGAGGCCGAAAGGCACGCGTTTTAGCTCACGCAGGCTGGCGTGAGGTCTGGAACATGACAACGAAAATTTAGAAAAACGGACGTTGCTGGTGGAATACTTAACTTTATTTCATTAATGATGAACGTCGCTCTTCACTGTACATGATTCACAATATCAATATCAATAGTAACTGAATATGTCGCCTTGCTAGGTCGTAGCAAAATGACGTAGCTGAAGGCTACGCTAAACTATCGTCTTGGCAAAATGAGAGAGTATTTTGTCAGTGAACCATCTCTAGCAAAGTCGGTTGTACAACTGGGGCGAGTGCTAGGAAGTCTCTCTAGACCTGCCGTGTGGCGGCGCTCGGTCTGCAATCACTGATAGTGGCGACACGCGGGTCCGACGTATGCTACCGGACCGCGGCCGATTTAAAGGCTACCACCTAGCAAGTGTGGTGTCTGGAGGTGACACCACAAACAGTAGATGTGACTGCCCATGTTATGGGAAAATTATTATAGCTGCGTTAGTTTATACCACAGAATTTGGTAGGGTGCATGAAGCGTTTGATTCCTAAGGGAGTGAGTTGGGCGAGTACTGGCCGCGGATAACGCGCTACGGGCCAGCCGGGCTGCACAGCTGACGGGCTGGCCGGCCAGCTACAGCCTGGCGCCGAGACGAGACTGAAGCAAGGAAGCCAGCGGCAGTGGGCTAAAAGCCACCCTGCACAGGACGTGCCAGCACGACCACAGCACGTGGCTCTGCCTCTGCCGCTCCTTTTGTAAAAAATATGTTTACTTCCTCTCCTGGTTTCAGTATAAGAGCAGCTAGCAGAAATACACATCAAGCAGTCTGTTACAGTGGCTCACTGGGACATATCAACTCGAGACAGAGTCGCCGCTCTTATCGAAGAAGACGGATGTTCCATCAAGGAAGCTGGCAGGAGGTATGGCGTGCTATGTACAACTGCAACGAGATGCTGGAGCAACTACTTTGAAAGAGGCACAACCAAATGAGCTCCTGGTTCAGGCAGGAATGGAATAAACTCACAGCAGGACGAAAGGGAGCTATTGTGTACGAGCAGAGAAAATCCCTTTCGAACGTGAAGTACGCTACTGGCCATTAAAATTGCTACACCACGAAGATGATGTGCTACAGACGCGAAATTTAACCGACGGGGAGAAGATGCTGTGATATGCAAACGATTGGCTTTTCAGAGCATTCACATAAGGTTGGCGCCGGTGGCGACACCTACAACGCGTTGACATGAGGAAAGTTTCGAATCGATTTCTCATACACAAACAGCAGTTGATCGGCGTTGCCTGGTGAAATGTTGTTGTGATGCCTCGTGTAAGGAGGAGAAATTCGTACCATCACGTTTACGACTTTGATAAAGGTCGGATTGTAACCTATCGCGATTGCGGTTTATCGTATCGCGACATTGCTGCTCGCGTTTGTAGAGATCCAACGACTGTTAGCAGAATATGGAATCGGTGGGTTCAGGAGGGTAATACGGAACGCCTTGCTGGATCCCAACGGCCTCGTATCACTAGCAGTCGAGATGACAGGCATCTTAACCGCATGCCCGTAACGGATCGTGCAGCAACGTCTCGATCCCTGAGTCAGCAGATGGGGACGTTTGCAAGACAACAACCATCTGCACGAACAGTTCGACGACGTTTGCAGCAGCATGGACTATCAGCTCGGAGACCATGGCTGCAGTTACCGTTGACGCTGCATCACAGACAGGAGCGCCTGCAATGGTGTACTCAACGACGAACCTGGGTGCACGAATGGCAAAACGTCATTTTTTGGATGAATCCAGATTCTGTTTACTACATCATCATGGTTGCATCCGTGTTTGGCGACATTGCGGTGAACGCACATTGGAAGCGTGTATCCATCATCGCCATACTGGCGTATCACCCGGCGTGATGGTATGGGGTCCCATTGGTTACACGTCTCGGTCACCTCGTCTTCGCGGCACTTTGAACAATGGACGTTACATTTCAGTTGTGTTACGACCCGTGGCTCTACCCTTCATTCGATCCCTGCGAAACCCTACATTTCAGCAGGATAAAGCACGACCGCATGTTGCAGGTCCTGTACGGGCCGTTCTGGATACAAAAATGTTCGACTGCTGCCTAGCCAGCACATTCTCCAGATCTCTCACCAATTGAAAACGTCTGGTCATAACGTGTTGAAGCTGCACGGGCAGCTGTACCTGTACACGCCAACCAAGCTCTGTTTGACTCAATGCCCAGGCGTATTAAGGCCGTTATTACGGCCAGAGGTGGTTGTTCTGGGTACTGATTTCTCAGGATCTATGTACCCAAATTGCGTGAAAATGTAATCACATGTCAGTTCTAGTACAATATATTTGTCCAATAAATACCCGTTTATAATCTTCATTTCTTCTTGGTGTAGCAATTTTAATGGCTAGTAGTGTACTTCACGTTCGAAAGGGATTTTCTCTGCTCGCACACATTAGCTCCCTTTCGTCCTGCTGTGAGTTTATTCCATTCCTGCCTGAGCCAGGAGCTCATTTGGTTGTGCTTCTTTCAAAGTAGTTCCTCCAGCATCACGCTGCAGTTGTACATAGCACGCCATACCTCCTGCCAGCTTCCTTGACGGAACATCCACCTTCTTCGATAAGAGCGGCGACTCTGTCTCGAGATGATATCTCCCAGTGAGCCACTGTAACAGACTGCTGACCAATTTCCGTGGCTCGAGTGACGCGGCTGAGGGTCGCTGGACTGCATGCACTACGATCCGCCATGAAACAAGAGCTCAGCGAAGACTATGTTTTATACATGCTGACATTTGCAGAGCTCTATCTGAGTGTGTAGTGGGAAAATGTCATTTTCACAGACGAGAAGAGTGTTTTCCACCAGTTCTCGAAATCTTCATGGCTGAAATACTTGTTTTGAAGTTCTCTGTAACTTTCGACTTGATTGTTCAGAAAATAATATGAATAATTATTAATATTTCATCCGCTGAAGACAGCGTATAGTGGCGTGCATTTGGCTGAACTCAGAACGTTCAAATAACTATGTGGAAGGAGGGGATGGACAAAGAAAGAGGGAGGAGGGAGTGGACAGAACCGTATGTGTCACAGACTTTGTTATGTTGTTTTCTATGAGTGATTGTATAACAGTTCATTTTGGCAGGAATCCGAGGAATGGCGGTAAACGCTGATAGTTCGTAATCTGAAAGAATGATTTCAGGAGGATATAAAGCGTGAGAAATTTCAGTTATTATTCAAAATAAACAGGGAAATTCCTCAACTGTAGATACATATGTCCACAATCGGACTACATGTTTGTACATATAACACGCATTCAGAAAAGCACAAAAGAACTTAATATACATAGAAAGAAAGATCCTTTATCATTTATCTACAATATAGCTGGTCAACAACTGGAAGCAGCTAATTCCGTGGGAGTAGGCATTAGGAGTGATTTAAAATGGAATGATCATATAAAGTTGATCGTCGGTAAAGCGGATGCCAGACTGAGATTCATTGGAAGAATTCTAAGGAAATTCAATCCGAAAACAAAAGAAGTAGGTTACAGTACACTTGTTTGCTCACTGCTTGAATATTGCTCACCAGTGTGGGATCCGTACCTGATAGGATTGACAGAAGAGATAGAGAAGAGGCAACGGACAGCAGCGCGCTTCGTTACAGGATCATTTAGTAATCGCGAAAGCGTTACGGAGATGATAGATAAACTCCAGTGGAAGACTCTGCAGGAGAGACGCTCAGTAGCTCGGTACGGGCTTTTGTTGAAGTTTCGAGAACACACCTTCACCGAGGAGTCAAGCAGTACATTGCTCCCTCCTACATACATCTCGCGAAGAGACCATGAGGATAAAATCAGAGAGATTAGAGCACACACAGAGGCATACGGACAATCTTTCTTTCCAAGAACAATACGAGACTGGAATAGAAGGGAGAACCGATACAGGTACTTAAAGTACCCTCCGTCACACACCGTCAGGTGGCTTGCGGGGTATGGATGTACATTTAGATGTAGATATACCTTCAAAGCCCCAGAACACTATTAAATTAGAGGAAATGTAAAACGAATTTCGACCTTTATCCACGGACAACTAATGTAGGACCAATATTGATACTTCAGTGTTCGAGATCAAGACAAAAAAACCTAATCTTATGCTTATAGATACGCAAATGCACCTGAAAAATAATATAAAATGTAATCGGGGCAGTACAGCGCAGACATGCATCAAAATTCGCTGAATCTAAAGTTGATTATTGCTCTTCTCAAATCACTCAAACGACAACTTTTACTAAGTCGTCGGCCTGCAGCGTGATGTAAACAGCGTATCCATTTCTAAGAGTAGTGAGTAAAGAAGAAGAAAAAAAGAGTCCTTTGCCCATATACCCCAGGACCAAGCAAAGTCCAATCGAACTAGCTAGCGAACGTGTGTGGTAGACAATGCCCTGCGCTCAAAGCAGCCTTCCAGATACGCTGCGTAAACAAAGATGAGACTGTACTAGCAGACAAAAAAACCGTGGACAGGGTAGTCTTTGCGACATGCAAGTGACTCGCAAATCAAGGACTAATATACTGTGTGAAAGACGTTTCTGACAGACACAAAAGTACTCTTCAGAGATCTTTTCTTGTGATGCCATAAAAAGTATGGAGGCTACGGATAGGGAGGGAGAAGGTGGAGGTGGACAAAGTTAGGAGGAAGGAGGGAATGGACAAAGAAAGAGGGAGGAGGGAGTGGACTGAGAAAGGGGAGAGGATGAGACGGTGGAAGAGGTGATAGATTGAGAGAGGGGAAAGCATGAGATGGACGAAGAGGTGATAGACTGAGAGAGGGGAGAGGATGAGATGGGAGAAGAGGTGATAGACTGAGAGAGGGGAGAGGATGAGATGGGAGAAGAGGTGATAGACTGAGAGAGGGGAGAGGATGAGATGGGAGAAGAGGTGATAGACTGAGAGAGCGGAGAGGGTGAGATGGGAGAAGAGGTGATAAACTGAGAGAGGGGAGAGGGTGAGATGGGAGAAGAGGTGATAAACTGAGAGAGAGGAGAGATTGGGATGGAGAAGAGGTGATAGATTGAGAAAGGGGAGAGGATGAGATGGGAGAAGAGGTGATAGACTGAGAGAGGGGAGAGGATGAGATGGGAGAAGAGGTGATAGACTGAGAGAGGGGAGAGGATGAGATGGGAGAAGAGGTGATAGACTGAGAGAGGGGAGAGGATGAGATGGGAGAAGAGGTGATAGACTGAGAGAGGGGAGAGGATGAGATGGGAGAAGAGGTGATAGACTGAGAAAGGGGAGAGGATGAGATGGGAGAAGAGGTGATAGACTGAGGGAGGGGAGAGGATGAGATGGGAGGAGAGGTGATAGACTGAGAGAGGGGAGAGGGTGAGATGGGAGAAGAGGTGATAAACGGAGAGATTGGGATGGAGAAGAGGTGATAGATTGAGAAAGGGGAGAGGATGAGATGCACTGAGAGAGGCGGAGGAGGAGTGGACAGAGGGAGGGGGGAAGGAGACTGACATAGAGAGGATGACTGGATTAACTTAGAGGGAGGAAGAGGGGATGGACTTAGAGGTGGAAAGGAAGTGATAGACGCAGTGAGAGTTAGAAGAATATGGACAAAGAGGGCGAAGGGGAGAAGCAGATGGACAAAGAGAGTTGGGAACAGTTGGACAGGGAGAAGGGCAGGACGAGTTGGACAGAGTGTGGATGGAGGAGAAGATGGTCAGAGTGAAAAGGGTGAGATGGACTAAGAGAAGACTGAAATCAGCGGATATCTGGGCAACGCCGGATACTCAGCTAATATTGAATATAAAAGAATCCAAAGAAGTTTATTTTTGAAAAAGTCCAACATAGTGAAAACATGGGGTGCAGAAGGCAATAACGGTGTATTGTAGCAGCTGGAGTCGCAACTTACGTAACTGAAGTATCTCAAGTGATCACGCAAAAAGAATGACTGTAGATCTTATTTAAATGAATCATTTGCCTACAAGCTTATTTAAAGAAGGAATCGACGAACTCGATCGAAGCTCATCTTCACCTTATGGAATCTAAACAGTAGATCGTATTGCAGGAGTTGCGTCATACTTCTTCTAACGGAGACGATGACTTGAGAATATAAAACATGTTTGCATGTGGCAGAACCTTTAAATAACTTTTCTTGCAGTCAAATTCCATTCACAAACACAGTCAGATTCAGTGATAAGTACAGACATATAAACTCCTTTTCCCACAAACATTATTATTTAGCAGACAGATAACAGCAGGCTTATAATACCAGAATAAACAGCTATAACTAAAAGCGGCATGTTATACTATCACCTGGTAACATTCAATCCCTGCCCTACAAGATGCATCTCCTGTCTCTCTCCTTTCCATTAACTGACGTCGTGTAATTGAATTTCTGATGCATCAGCTTAATGGTATAATCACTCCGAAGGCGTATCCAAATCTAGAGGCAACGCACGAACGGAGAGAACCAGCCTTCAGAGGACATTAATTGGTGGTGACTGGCGAGTCATTCGGTGTTAGCCGTGAGGATGGAAGCCCTAGCTACGTACGTGTTGTGCTGTGTAGTGTCACAGTAGCCTGTCACGCCAGGTTCCGTTCACAGTACTCCTAGAGGTTGCTACGCAGCGTCGGTATCCGTGCAGGAAATTCTTTCCTTAAGTCTCGGATATCTCTGTTCATTCTCACAGCAACAGGTTATGCGCAATCACACACAGACACACAAACACACGCACATTTACGCGAGCTTAGGCAAAAATTTTAACTTTTTCCGTCGGAATTTCTGCGCTGTTATTCATTCTAGATTGGAAGTTACCATCTTTCCTGAGACCATTACCCTTGAACGATACCAATACCCCCAACAGAATGTAGTAGCTAACTAAAGTTTAGACAGAAAAAAATTTTTTGAACATACCTGTTGTAAAAATTACAGGAAAATGCATTAAAGCTTAAGAAATGAAACTTACCTATCCTTAGAGGTGTTCCGTTAAATCAATAATTAACTGAAGTCAATGAGATGGGTGGCATTCTTTACTTCTGACAATCATTTTTCTTGCATTTGGTTTGATCTCAACCAATACCAATCGTGTATCAGGATAAGGTTCCTTGCTTTTGTTTTTATTGCCACCATAGTATCAATCCCAGCTTCACAACTACTAGTTGTGGTGGACGGAATCAACATCCTTCAATTTTTTCTGTGATAATAATGCATACTCCAGAATGTTGATAGTTCTGTTTTAAAGGAATCTGTTTACAGAGTGTTGCCTTCACATTTCCCAATAAATTCTGCTGCGACTTGATCTTCACCATCCGAAAATATTCCTTCATTCGTCGAAAACGGTATTAAAATCCAGGCATTTACTTGTTGACTCTTCAGTTCGGGAAATTAGCTGCTGATATGTTTATGACAGATGGTAACTGTTGACGTACGTATAATGTAAGAATGAGCATTTTTCACTGTTGGCGTTGAGCATCAGTATCAGTTCTGGTAACTTAGAAATGTCTTGAACTCCAATCCTCCGTTTTTAAATCTCTAATTTGCGAAGAAAGCTGACAATTTTATCATGTACTGTCAAAATTCACTCCTCCCCCCTCCCCCCCCCCCCATGAACCTTGGACCTTGCCGTTGGTGGGGAGGCTTGCGTGCCTCAGCGATGCAGATAGCCGTACCGTAGGTGTAACGACAACGGAGGGGTATCTGTTAAGAGGCCAGACAAACGTGTGATTCCTGAAGAGGGGCAGCAGCCTTTTCAGTAGTTGCAGGGGCAACAGTCAGGATGATTGACTGATCTGGCCTTGTAACATTAACCAAAACTGCCTTGCTGTACTGGTACTGCGAACGGCGAAAAGGAAAGGGGCAACTACAGCCGTAATTTTTGCCGAGGGTATGTAGCTTCTGTATGGTTAAATGATGATGGCATCCTCTTGGGTGAAATATTACGGAGGTAAAACAATCCCCCATTCGGATCTCCGGGCGGGGACTACTCAGGAGGACGTCGTTATCAGGGGAAAGAAATCTGGCATTCTACGTATCGGAGCGTGGAATGTCAGATCCCTTAATCGGGCAGGCTGGTTAGAAAAATTACAAAGGGAAATGGATAGGTTAAAGTTAGATATACTCGGAATTAGTGAAGCTCGGTGGCAGGAGGACCACGACTTCTGGTCAGGTGAGTACAGGGTTATAAATACAAAATCAAATAGGGTACTGCAGGAGTAGGTTTAATAATGAATAAAAAAATTGGAGCACGGGTGAGCTACTACAACCAGCGTAGTGCACGCATCATTGTAGCAAAGATAGACACAAAGCCCACGCCTACCACAGTAATACATGTTTATATGCCAACTAGCTCCGCAGATGACGAAGATATTGATTAAATGTATGATGAGATAAAAGAAATTATTCAGGTAGTGAAAGGAGACGAATTTTTAATAGTCATGGGTGAATGGAATTTGATAGTAAGAAAAGGAAGAGAAGGAAAGGTAGAAGGCGAATATTGAATGAAAGAGGAAGCCGCCTGGTAGAATTTTGCACAGAGCATAACTTAATCATAGCTAACACTTGGTTCAAGAATCATGAAAGAAGGTTGTATACAAGGAAGAGGTCTGTAGACACTGGAATGTTTCAGATAGATTATAATGGTAAGACAGAGATTTATGAGCCAGGTTTTAAATTGTAAGACATTTACAGGGGCAGATGTGGACTCTGACCACAATCTATTGGTTATGAACTGTAGATTAAAACTGAAGGAACTGCAAAATGATGTGAATTTAAGGAGATGGGATCTGGATAAACTGAAAGAACCAGCGGTTGTAGAGAATTTCAGAGAGAGCATTAGGTAGCGACTGACAAGAACGAGTGAAAGAAATACAGTAGAAGATAAATGGGTAGCTTTGAGAAATGAAATACTGGAGCCAGCAGCAGATCAAGTACGTAAAAAGATGAGGGCTAGTAGAAATCCTTGGGTAACAGAAGAAATATTGAATTTAATTAATGAAAGGAGAAAATATAGAAATGCAGTGCATGAAGCAGGCAAAAAGGAATACAATCGTCTCAAACATGAGATCTACAGGAAGTGCAAAATGGCTATGCAGGGATGGCTAGAGGACATATGTAAGGATCTACAGGCATATTTCACTAGGGGTAAGATAGATACTGCCTACAGGAAAATTAAAGAGGTCTTTGGAGGAAAGAGAACCACTTGTATGAATATCAAGAGCTCAGATGGAAACCAAGTTCAAAGCAATGAAGGGAAAGCAGAAAGGTGGAAGGAGTAGATAGAGGGTCTATACAAGGGCGAAGTACTTGGGGACAATATTATGGAAATGGACGAGGTTGTAGATGAAGATTAAATGGGAGATATGATACAGCGTGAAGAATTTGACACATCACTCAAAGACCTACGTCGAAAAAAGGCAACGGCAGTAGACAACATTCCATTAGAAATACTGATAGCCTTGGGAGAGCCAGCTCTGACAAAACTCTACCATCTGGTGAGCAAGATGTATCGGACAGGCGAAATACCCTCAGACTGCAAGAAGAAACAATAATTCTAAACCCAAAGAAAGCAGGTGTTGACAGATGTGAAAATTACCGAAGAATCAGTTTAATAAACCACGGCTGCAAAATACTAACACGAATTCTTTACAGACGAATTGAAAAACTGGTAGAGGCCGACCTCGGGGAAGATCGGTTTGGATTGCGTAGAAATGTTGGAACACGTGAGGCAATACTGACCCTACGACTTATCTTAGAAGACAGATTAAGGAAAGGCAAACCCAAGTTTCTAGCATTTGTAGACTTAGGGGAAGCTTTTGACAATGTTGACTGGAATACTCTCTTTCAAATTCTGAAGGTGGCAGGGGCCAAATACAGGGAGCGAAAGGCTATTTACCATTTGTATAGAAACCAGATGGCAGTTATAAGAGTCGAGAGGCATGAAAGGGAAGTAGTGGTTGGGAAGGGAGTGAGACAGGGTTGTAGACTACCCCAATGTTATTCAATCTGTATATTGAGCGAGCAATAGAGGAAACAAAAGAAAAATTCGGAGTAGGAATTAAAATCCATGGAGAAGAGTTAACAACTTTCAAGCCAGCCGCTTTGGCCAAGCGGTTCTAGGAACTTCAGTCCGGAGCCGCGCTGCTGCTCCAGTCGCAGGTTCGGATCATGCCTCGGGCATGAATGTGTGTGATGGCCTTAGGTTAGTTAGGTTTAGGTAGTTCAAAGTCTAGTGGACTGATGACCTCAGATGTTAAGTCCCATAGTACTTAGAGCCATTAATTATTTGAATTAAAAACTTTGAGGTTTGTCTACGACATTTTAATTCTGTCAGAGACAGCTAAGGATTTGGAAGAACAGTTTGAAACGTCCCCTTTGAACAATTTATACATGACTGTGCTTAAACTGATACACAATATTTTTTTTTTTTAGCGCAACGCAATCTGACTTTCAAAAATCCCTACAAAAGAATGGCCCTGACTAACATTAAACTATACCTTTCACAAATCACTTACCTCACAAAAATCTTCGCTGCTCAAGCTACTGCAATACAGCGAGCGCCACTACTGCCAGCTAAATAAAAGATTCAAACTATGGAACGCACTAACTACTGATAGGGATAGTTAGCAAATGAAAGATATTAGTAGAGAACAAACAATGTATTTACCTTGATATCATCATATATAAATATAGCAGTTCATGACAAATTACAAATCTCCGCCTTCTCTCTCCCCACATCCACCACTGCTGGCGGCTCACCTCCAACTGCGCAACGCTACGCGCTGTTCACAGCCAGCTGCCTAACACTACAATGGCGAGTATTACAACAATGCAAAGCAGCCACAGACTGCACACAGCACAGCCAGTGATTTTCATACAGAGGTGGCGTTACCAATAAAAAAACCTAAACAGCCTACTTACATAGCCCCCATGCTCCCCACAAAAAATTTTACAAATTGGATTGGGCAGTGGCCAATACAGATTTGAAAAAAAATTTTCATAATTACAATAACAAAGAAATCAAATGCACACACTTATTGATACAATGTTCGTCAAAAGCTAAAATTTTCTCACAGTCCATAAAGACAGTCCTCATCATTCGTCACAGTAAAATTGCAGTGTTTTTCTCAAAGTCTGAGCAGTAAAGGAAAATGCACACAGAAGTAGTGGATTTCCATACAATCTTGAAGAAGTAGTGTTGCCCTTCCAACGGAACGACAGTGCTGACTCTTGACATACATACAGGGAATGGGCCACAACAGAGCAAACCCACAGCAGAGTCAGTCGAAATTTTGAAGAGTATTGGTAGGTAGGTCATCACAGAGCAGACCCACTGTAGTCCTGGTAGAGATTACGATATTGGTGGGCCACCAGAGGTGCAGACCCACTGCAGTCCTTGTAGAAATAATGGTACTGATGGATCATCAAAGATGTAGACCCACTGTAGTCCTTGTAGAGATAATGGTACTGGTGGGTCATCAAAGATGCAGACCCACTGTAGTCCTTGTAGAGATAGCCAGCAGCCATCTGTTGTGACTGTGCAGGTGCACAATCACCATTGTTTGCAGCCCGCTCCATTTCCCTATGCACAATTACCAAATTACTACTTTGAACATCAGTTAATTCATTACTCGGTGGCGCTAACACACTGCTTTCATTTTCACTGTCATTTCTCAGTTTACTTTGGAGCCTAGTATTACGTTTTTCACACGCCATTATTGTCACAGTATTTCACACGACAACACAGAAAAACACAATTTGAAGATCAAAAATAAGAGAACACATTAACATAGCACTGAAAATAATATCTAGTTAATTGCAGCTGCGAAATACTTGGTGCAAATCTACGTGCATGCCACAACTGTTTTACTGTACAACAATGAAAGACTGCAACTACAAAGGAGATTTTCTCTACAATTACGCGCTAGCAATAAACAAAATCTACACTAATTACACAAACTACAACAAAAAATCAGAAGATTCCAGTGAGGTATCCTCGGCTAAGGGTCGACATATGAAACGTCCCCTTTTTAACAAATTATACATGACTGTGCTTAAACTGATACACAATATTTTTTTTTTTTTTAGCGCAACGCAATCTGACTTTCAAAAATCCCTACAAAAGAATGGCCCTGACTAACATTAAACTATACCTTTCACAAATCACTTACCTCACAAAAATCTTCGCTGCTCAAGCTACTGCAATACAGCGAGCGCCACTACTGCCAGCTAAATAAAAGATTCAAACTATGGAACGCACTAACTACTGATAGGGATAGTTAGCAAATGAAAGATATTAGTAGAGAACAAACAATGTATTTACCTTGATATCATCATATATAAATATAGCAGTTCATGACAAATTACAAATCTCCGCCTTCTCTCTCCCCACATCCACCACTGCTGGCGGCTCACCTCCAACTGCGCAACGCTACGCGCTGTTCACAGCCAGCTGCCTAACACTACAATGGCGAGTATTACAACAATGCAAAGCAGCCACAGACTGCACACAGCACAGCCAGTGATTTTCATACAGAGGTGGCGTTACCAATAAAAAAACCTAAACAGCCTACTTACAAGTTAAATGGAATGGACAGTGTCTTGAAAGGAGGATATAAGATGTACATCAACAAAAGCAAGACGAGGATAACGGAATGTAGTCGAATTAAATCGGGCGATGTTGAATGAATTAGAATAGGAAATGAGACACTTAAAGCAGTAAATGACTTTTGCTATTTGGGAAGCAAAATAACTGATGATGGTCGAAGTAGAGAGGATATAAAATGTAGACAGGCA